>NW_012142968.1:1109232-1112094 GCF_000956105.1 Propithecus coquereli | reverse complement strand
AAAAAAAAAAAAAGCTGTGGAAAACACCTTTCGGGATTTCATCACGACTCACTCTCCAGGCTTCTTTGCTGCTGACATACACAAGATACCATTAAGATGGCAAAACTGTGTCAATAATTTAGGCACATACTTTGATTAATTGTACTGCTTCTTGTTTAAGATATAATAAACTACACTTTTGATTCTATATCATATATTTCATATTTAATGGCCTAATATCATTGGTGCGTTGAAGTCTCCAGTGATTATGATGCTACTGTTTATTTATTTTCTTAGCTCTAGTAGAATTTGCTTTATCAATCTGGGAGCTCCTGCATTAGATACTATATATTTAGGAATGTTATGTCTTATTTCTAAATTGTCCCCTTTATCATTATATAATGACCATCTCTTACTTGTTTTAACGTTATTGATTCAAATTCAATTTATCTGGTATGAGAATGGCTACACCAGATCGCTTTTGGTTTCAATTTGCTTTAAATAATTTTTTCCATCTCTTTACCTTGAGTCTGTGTGTGTCCTTGTGGGTTACATGGGTTTCTGGGAGACAACACATACTTGGGAATGATTTTTGATCTATTCAGTCAGTCTATGTCTTTTAATTGGAACATTAAGGCCATTCACATTCACTATTAGTACTGATATGTGGGGTACTCTTCTGTTCGTCATGTTGAATGATATATTGCTGTTAAATTTCCCCTCTTGTGTTATTGTTTTATAAGAGCTGTGAGCCTTAATTTTTGGGTGTTTTTAAACTTGCAGGTATGTATTATACTCTTCTATATATAGTGCACTATTAAGCATTTCTTCTATGGCAGGTCTAGTAGCAACACATTCCCTTAGTGTTTGCTTTTCTGGAAAAGTATTTCTCCATCATTTATGAAACTTAGTTTTGCAGGATACAAAATTCTTAGCTGCCAGTGTTGTGTTCAAGAGAATGAAAAATGGGACACCAATCCCTCTGGATTGTAAGGTCTCTGCTGAGAATTCTTCTGTTAGCCAGATTGGCTTCTTGTAGGTTACTTGTTGCTTTCATCTCATAGCTTGTAGAATTTTCTCCTTCATTTTAACTTTGGGCAGTTGTTGACTATGTTTCTTGGAGATGTCCTATAAGCTATGAATTTTAACTGGTTTTTGATGACCATCCTGCATCTGGATATCTGAATCTCTGGTGATATCAGGTCCATGGGGCATGGCCTGCTGGCCAGTGTATAAAACCAGGAAGCCTGGCCTACTGCACAGCATGCAGATCTCCTGGGGAGTTGCCTGCCATGCAGTACACAGGGTTGGGGGGCATGGCCTGCTGGCTGGAGCATATAATCAAGGACTGTAGCCCACTGTACAGTACTGGATTCCACACTGGCGTTGCCCACCAGTTGGAAGGCAGGGCTGTGGGGCTTGGCCTGCCCCACAGTATGTGGGTTTGCAGGGGCATAGACCTTCGCATGTGTTCAGGTCCATAAGGATGTAGATTTTGGTGCAGCCATAAGCAGGGTCAGGAGGCTTGTTCCATTGTGGGGGAGGGTGGGCTACATGTGCTGGGCCACGTGGGCTGGGCTGTGGGATGGCTGGGGAGCTCTCTCCTCACATAGGTTCCACTAGTTCTGCCACTATGGGACCTCTCAAGTGGCACTGGTGCCCTTTCTGTTCATATTCCCCAGTGGGGAGGCACTCGGTTTCCAGTCATGGGCATGTGAGAGCATCTGCTCTCCCTACTATTTCCCCAGCCTGGTAAGGGGTGATGGGGGGCAGATGCAGTGAAGCCAATCCCTGTGTATACCAGGTGCTCCAGACCCAAGAGCTCAGAGTGGCATCAACTGTGGCAACCCAGAAACAGAGGCCAGCATATCCCTGCTGAGCCTGCTCTCTGATGCAACTTTATCACACAGTCTCCAAGCAGTTCCCTGATGAGAACAGAGGCCCACAGAGGTGGGGGTTGAGGGAAGCCTCACAGCTTGAGTCATAATGTCTATACAGGGAGCATGGGGCCCTGGAGTTCTTTCCTTTATCCCTTCCCCACATGTAGGGGTCTCTCCTAGGTATCTTCCAATATTGGTGAGTGCATCTCCCCATCCCTGTCTCCTCATCTCTGAGAATCTCCCGTTGCTTCTCAGATGATTCCAATGCTGTCTACAAGAGGGACAATCTGTAGGTGGGTATCTACTTGCAATTTCCAATCCTCTCCTTGAGAGTGGCATGTGGGGGCTGCTTCTAGTCTGCCATCTTGTCCCCTGCACTCTGGTTGGTGTTTCTTATCATTCATATGGTTTTACTAACACAGATTGAATACTTTAACCATCACACACCAAAAGTACATGGTTTTAAGTCCATATAACTCAGACAAACTCAATCAAATCCATGGAAGTGATTCTAGATCCCTTATTCTCCAAAACTTCAGGCTCCACCTGCTACCCACTGAAGTTGACTGCATAAGGTAAATTAAATTAGCATCTAACACCATATATTTTCACTGTCTTTCCACTAAAAACTGTACTTTTTGATTCATCTATTAAAATTATATAGGTAAATATTTGACAATCACCCTCTGTATATGTTTATGAGTTTATGTTGGCTAAACATATACATAATACACATATGCATGCATGCACACACAATTTTTTCCTTTCTCTTGTGATATGGGGCATGGTGTTCCTTGTTAATTTATTTTTTTTTTATTTCAGCATATTATGGGGTACAGATGTTTAGGTTACGTGTGTTGCCTTGTTAATTTATTAATGCTAAAATACAACAAGGCAGTCTTCCCCAATGCCTTTTGTAGTTCTTTATACTCCTTATCTTTTATAATAAAACTAGCAACATAAATATTACTATGCCTCTTAGTCCATATGATCTTTAGATAAA
>NW_012142968.1:1094328-1107907 GCF_000956105.1 Propithecus coquereli | reverse complement strand
AACACCTAGGCATTTCCCTCCACAATCTAACAAGACCCATGCTTTCTGAAAAACAAAAGGACAAAGGACACATAGAAGGTACTTAGAAAAGGAATGCTATTAACATGGTTCCAAGATTGTCCTTGAGAAACCTTGATTTTCAGAGCTTTATGTTTCATTTAATATTGTTTAGAGCTCTGTGATGACAGATGACGATATACTAAGTATATGATCTATGTACTTTTGTTAGGCTTAGCCAACCAAATATTTATGACAGGAAAAAAATGCCACAGATTCTACCAAGTAGATACGCTCAAAGCAAATTACAATGAGAAGAGTTTTATATAATTGCATTGCTGTGTATTCCTTTCCTTTCATTTAGTTCAATTAAACTTCATGAGATACTATACATAATAAAGAATAAATTATGGGGGAGAGATATAAGTGGTCACAGGAACAAAAGTATTTCAACATACAAAGCTCATTAGGTAATACTATTCATTCTTCAACCTCTACTTCAAAAAAAAGTAAGCGCAGAGGACTTAGATAGAGGGTCTACAAACTATTAATATAACCCATGGGCCAAATTTGGCCTGCTGCCTGTTTCTGTATAAAATTTTACTGGAACACAGCCACATCCATTTATTTCCATATTACTTATGGCTGCTTTCCACAATAGCAACAGAGTTGAGCAGTTGTGACGGAGACCTGGAAAGCCTAGAATATTTACTATATTTGGCTCTTTACTTTAGAAAAAGTCCACCAATCACTGATCTAAGATGTTTCAAGGAATTTTACCACTACCCATCTGTAAATTTAAAAAGCAAATTAAATAGAGCATTTATTGACACTCAAAATGAAATAAGCCTGTTAAGCCTCTCTCTCCCTGATTATACACTAAAACTCCCAGGTAGAATACAAAGGACTCCACGAACTGAACAATACCTAGAGTATTAGGGACGGAAATCAAAATTTGAAAAATAACTCTGATGAATTCCTGGGGTTTATTTTCCACCTTTATCTGCTGAACTTTACCTTAGGAAAAAAATGATTCCTGGAACTCCACAGTAGACATGAACAAAAATTCCAAGAGAAACCCCACTTTCTGTATAAGGACCAGCAAAATACGTACTTTTGAGCCTGGGATCATAAAGAGAACTCAAGTTTTCTTCTGTGTCCCCAACTTTCTCTTTTTCAACTCCCAGTCCTACTGCAAGGCAAGCTCTGATCAAGGGAAAACCTATCTCTCTGGCCAGAGGAAGCAGGGAAACAGGACCTTCTGATAAGTGTGAGGGTGATACTTGTGTAGTTTTTTCAATCTCTTCTTCACTTCATCTAAAGGGCAGCTCCAATAGTGTAAAGCTGTGTGACAGCATGAAAGGCTAAGACTCTGAGAGAAACTCATGTTTCTGGCCAGAGAAAAAGAATAAAGTTCCCTGTGGGAACTGAAGAAAGTGAAAGAAATCGCAGGGGATAGAATAGGAGAGAAGGAGATCCCCTAATACTGTGTATGAACCAACACAAGTCCTGGTTTCAACAAGAAACTGAATGTGTGCAGGAAAGAACTAAAGAAGCATAACAAAATCCTTGAGAATTGAACTACAATATCAACTATTGCTCAAGTCTCAGACAAATCACTGAATTAGCACACATACTGCTTGGCACAACAAACAAACAAACAAACAAAATATCAACAGGTAACAATTCCAGGAGGGCTCCAATGTTGAAATATCTGGCAAAGACTTTAAAACAGTTTTTATAACTATGATAACTATGTTCTTTTGGATACATATAAACACACCTGAATGAAATAATTAAAAGGTTTCAGCAGAGAAACAGAAACTATAAAAATGAATCAAATTTAAATAATTATAGAACTAAAAATCATAATGTCTGAAAATTTTAAAAAATATTAGATAGGTTCAATAACAATACCTACTGGGTACAATGTACGCTATCTGGGTGATGGGCACACTTATAACTTTGACTCAAGCAGTACAAAAGCAATCCATGTAACCAAAACATTTGTACCCCTGTAACAGTCTGAAATTAAAAATCGAAGACAGCAGAGAAACAATAAACTCGAAGATAGATCAATAAAAATTTTCCCAAATTTGGAAATTTACAGTTTCAAGAAGCTCAATGAACCCCAAATAGAATAAAATTAAAGAAAGCCACCCCAAGACAAATCTTAAACCACTCTGAACCACAAGAAAAATGGGGAAAAATTCTTAAAAGAAGTGAAAGAAAACAACACATTACATAAATGGGAATGTCAGATTGAACAATTGTAGATTTCTCATAAGAAATCATGGAGGCCAGAAAATAGGAACATCCATCCAAGATAAATGGAAACTTATGTTAATACACAACTCTGTACATGAATGTTTATAGTAGCTTTATTCATATATGTTATAAATTGGAAACAATCCAAATGTCCTTCAACTGGTGAGCAGATAAACAATAGAATATTACTCATTAATAAAAAGAAGAGAACTATTGATACTTGTAAACAGCATGGATGAATCTTAACAGTCCTTTGCTAACCGAAGGAAGCCAAACCCAAAAGAATAAATATTATATGACTCTATGTACAAGTCTCTCTGAAAAAAGGCAAAATTATAGGGAAAGAATTCAGATCATTTATTTCCAGGGGTTAGGGATGGAAGAAGGGGAATACCACTGAGAAATCAAAAAGAATAATCTATTGACACATTCAACAACATGGATGAATCCCAAAGGCATTATTGTAAAGAAAAAAAAACTAAATTCAAAAGGCTAAATACTATAGGGTTCCATTTATATGACATTCTGAAAAAGGCAAAATTATAAGGGATGGAGAAGAGATTAGTGGTTGCCAGTGGTTAGGGCTAAGGGTAGGGGTTGACTACAAAGAGGCATCATGTGGGAATTACGTGTGTGTTTTGGAGGGGTGGAACTATTCTTTATCTTGATTGTGGTGGTGGTTACACAAGTCTATGTATAACCTCAGAACCATACATGATAAAAAGTGAATTTTATCATATGAAAAATGTGTTCACATGGTAGTAATACTCACTGGGTGCCGGTCAGGCGGGGGGTAAACCCACAGCTAATGGAAAAGGGGCACACTGTATGGGGGAAGGACACGCTTGTAGCCCTGGCTTGAGCATGGCAAATGCACTTCATGTAACCAAAATGTTTGTACCCCCATAATATCCCGAATTTAAAAAAAAAAAACAATGTCTTCTAATCCAAAAAAAAGAAAAATGTTAAATCAATTTGTTAAAAAGTAAATTATTCAGCATTATTTATTCAACTAGCATCTTTCTTCTAAACAACAACAAAAAAATGGAAATCACATAAAGTTACCAATGATGTCTATTTTGCTAATAGGTACAGCAGTCCTTATCTTACTTAATCTCTTTGTAGTATATCACAGGTGACCACTCTCCTATTTGAGTTCGTAGTTCCTGTGATATCACACTCTCATTTTATCTAACTCCAATTTCTCTTACTGTTATTTTTCAATATCCTTGATACACTGTAACTCCCCAGGAAATGTACTCACCTTCTCATCCCACTCCACATTCTTTACCCAGGCAGCTAATTTATTGGCATGACTCACATTTACTCAGAGACTACCGTTCTGAGCTCCTGATCCATATATTCAACTGCCTACTTGACATTTCTACTTGTTAATCTCACGTCTCTCAAAAATAACCAGTACAAAAAGGAATTAGTGATCCCCCTAAATCTGCTCTTCCTCCAGGTTTTCCAATTTCAATAAATGGCACCACTGTCTACCACCTTACCTCAACAGAACAGACAAAGCAGGATTAAAAAAAAAAAACACTGTGACAGATTCATCATAAAAATAGAGAAAGAAGAATAGCAAAACAGTCCAGAAACCAAAATTAAGACAGAATTCTGATAATTAAAAGTTTACTATAAAATGACTCTTAGAATTATCCACAGAAAAAGGATTATGCATTAAAAAGGATTTAAAAGGATTATCCATAGAAAAAGAAAAATACTGTTTTCCTCTGTTACCTTAGTTACTGGTTACTTCCTATTCATACCATCTTATGACTAATTTATCATGAAGCCGTGGGTCTGAAAGAACTAGAAATAAAATGAATCTGAATGAGTCAAAAGGATCACTCTATCCTGGAAATTATTTCAGTCACCAGAAATGGCCTTTAAAAACAGAACACTCCATTACTCACACTTCATTTACCAGGTACCAGGTTTTAATATAAGAACAATATAAGAATATTTATTCCCATGGAAGACCACAGCATTCACTGATACTTACTAAAATTTAAATCATTTTTATCTATGTGAAAAGAAATATTTTCTGAATTCTCGAGGACAATAAACCGATAGTTCAAAAATAAAACTTATAATTTGAAAAGACAAGTGAACAAGCTTCTTCCCTCAATTAAATGCCAAATGTGGAGAAAATAATTTTTTTACAGAGGATTCTCAAAATTTATCAACAGTAATAAAGGTAGTAATAATTTACTCAGATACTTCAAAGCCCACGTGAACAAACTCTCATAACAGAGCCTCGTGAAGAATAATTTAAATGTTTTCATTTTATCAGAAAAGATTTAAATAAATCATTTTCAAGTGTGTTGGACAGACAGAAATACTAAAATGAGTCTCAGAAAATCACATGAGTCACTTCGACTCTATTGTTTTCTTACTACTATTGAGAAAAGCAGCTCACCAAGGAAAACTGAACTGAGAAAGAAAAAAAATATTTTCCCTTTCTAATCCTTGGAATTCAAGGTGGTATGGGAAAGTGAATGTACAAATACATATAGTTTTGTAAAAAGGCTTATTGTTATCTGGTCATAATTTTAAGATACATACACCTGTCCCTCAGTGTTAAACAAAGGAATAATTTAACAGCACTCATGGCTTGGTGCTGAAAGATATACTGAAGAAGAAAGGAGAGACACACAAATAAGGAAAAGCTAGGTAGAAAGTAATAAGAAATATGGGTAAACGATTAACAAAACATACATAGGACACCAGTTTTCACAACAAATTCAATAGTATATAAATTTTCAAGCAGTCTCCAGGATCCCCAAAATCCACCTAGTAAAAAAAAAACACTAGTACCTAACATTAAAAGTATGTTTAAGAGGGCGATATTCTAAAGAAAATTTATCTCTCAAATAAGCTTCATGTTTACATATTAGTCACTGACAGCTTTTGTAAAGAAGAGTCCTTCAATTCGTTTTTTATATTATTTAAATAACTGGAGTAAATTATATCTAAACTTAGAAGTGGGTCCACATCTACCTGCAATAAAGGTCTATGTCCATATATTGAACTAAGCCCGTAACAAAATAAAACAAAGAAACCTACCAGTTAGCTGATCAATGTGGTGGACACTCTAAGATGGGCCCCCATGATCCTCATCTCTTGGTATTCATGAACTTGTATAATCCCCATCCCCTTGAGTCTGAACAAGACCTACCACTGGATTCCAACCAACAAACAGAACATGACAAAGGTGATGCGATTTTACACATATGATTACATTATGTCATATAAAACTCTACAGACTCTCCTTGGTGACTTGATTTAAGTAAGTGGTCATGTTGAGGAAGCCCACATAACAAGAGACTGTAACCATCCTCTAGGAGCTACAAGGCAGCCTCTAGGAGCTGAGAGCAGCCTCCTCTCAATACCCAGCAAGAAGCCAGGGACCTCAGTCTACAATCACAAGGAAAGGAATTCTACCGAGAAGCTGAGGGAGTTTAGAATTAGATTTTTTCTAAGTCAAGCCTCCAGATAAGAATGCAGGACAACTGAAAACCTTGATTACAGCTCTGTGGGACTCTAAGCAGAGGATCTAGTTGAACCATGTCCAGATTCCTCACCAACAGAAACTATGAGATAATAAATGTGTTTTGGTTAAAGCTGCTAAATTTAAGGTAATTTGTTTGCAGCAATAGATAATACAATCAATATTATTGGACAACAGTGCCTGTGATTTAAAATTCTCCCTATAACAGACTTTAGAGACAAATTTTTTAGTTTAATACTTTGAAAATATATCCTTACTTATTAAACTCATGTCTTTGCTCTTATTTGGTAGGCATGAAACTGTATGTAGATCAGTGACCTAGGAAAAATAGTCAAGTAGAGCCAATTTTTTATAAAACAAAACATTTGGCCAATAAGGCCACCTATTTAATTTTGGTTTTAATAAACTTAAGATTGAACAATTATATTTTTCCTTTTAATCCTGTTTTCTGAAAAAAATCAATTAATAAGCACAGTAAAGAGAACACAATTTCATATTCCTTTAACAATTGGGGATGTTTCAATATCATAAGAGCTATCCCTCTGAACATGAATTATCAATGGTGCAACTTTGTTGCTATTAAAGATGCAGAAGATGAAATAAAAGTCCAATGTATACTAAAACCAGAATACCCTATAATTTACTTTTTCAAAATAATTCCACCATAGGAAAGGATGTGAAGATAATAAAGCCTTTGTGCACTGTTGGTGACCATGTAAAATGGTATAGCTGCTATGAAAAAAACAGTATAGCAGTCCTCAAAAAATTTAACATAGAATTGCCATATGACCCAGCAAATCCACTTCTAGTTACAGAATCAAAAATTGAAAGCAGGGTTTCAAAGAGATATTTGTACACCCATGTTCACAGCAGCATTATTCACAACAGCCAAAAAGTGGAAGCAACCCAAGTATCTAACAACAGATGAATAAACAAAATATGGTATATGGTATAGGTATACAATGGATTACTCAGCCTATAAAGGAAGGAAATTCTGACATATGCTACAACATGAATGAACCCTGAATACATTATGCTAAGTAAAATATTCCAGTGTCAAAAAGACAAATACTGTATGACTTCACTTATATGAGGTACCTAGAGTAGTCAAATTGACAGAGACAGAAAGAATGGTGCAGAAAGTATAATGGTGGTTGCTAGGGATGGGGTCGAAAGGAGAATAGAAAGCTTTGGTTTAATGTGTCAAGAATTCCAGTTTTGCAAGATGAAAAGTGTTCTGGAGATTGGTTACACAATAACCTAGATGATGTTCAACGCTTTTGAATTGTACATTTAAAAATGGTTAAGATGGAAAATGTTATGTCATGTATTACATAACATTTAAATTTCTAATGATAAAAAATAACAATAATATTTCACCATATCAGGTAGATTTCTTGTCATGTGCACCTAGACTTAAAGCTCCTTGAGGACAGTTTTATTCATGATACAGGCATAATATATCATGAGAAAAGCAATGCTTCGGTGTCAAGCAGGCCTAGATTCAAATTCTAAAGCTCTACTTTTACTGCCTTGGAAAAGTTTATTAAACTTTCTAAGTCTCAATTTCTTCATCTGTAAAATAAGCAACCTGGGGTTTTTGTCAGGATTAATATCATGTGCCTAAAACAGCTGGCATAGTGTCTGACATGTGCTCAATAAATGCCTGACGTGTGAATGTTTTTATGCCAAAAAACCAGAATACAGAAAAAAGGCATATCAAACATTTTAGTTAATAATTCACCAAAGGTGAATAATGCTATCGGTATGCAAAATAATAGATCCGTGAATCAAAACTTACCACTACATAATTATCACAATGCTATTAACTTAATCATTTTAGTTGTGATATGTCATACTATTGTGGGAAAATCACTTTTAAAATAATGATAAAATCATTTTTTGGTCAACTTCAAAAGAATCTCCCTAATCAACTCATAAATGTATATACAAACTCATGGATATACTCCTTGCTTTAGGAACCACAAACTGGAGAGAAGTGAAAAACTATCTGTATATATTTTTACTATAACATACTCTATCAATTCTCCAACAGTCTTTTAGCAAGGAATTTCCAAAATAAGGTTAGGTTGGTTGGTTGGTTGGTTGGTTTTTTGCATTCCCTAGGAAGGTTTTAATTTGTACCCTGACTTCAAAACTACAAAATATTTTCAAAGGTTTATATTAGCAGTTATGGCCATTTCCCTAGTAGACTTTTATCTTTTTAATCTTTTAGATTGAATTCTATAGTCAACACACTGCTTATGGGGAATTTCATAGCACCTACAGTATTCATTTACAACGATTTACTATGATCTTTTCTGGCTTTCTAAATATTCCAATATTCCTATAGTTTGTACCTCAAGGTATCATTCCTTTGAAACATACTCACCTAACCACAGTCATTGTTTCAGGGAAGATTTAAGAAAGGGCAATTCAGTTTCAAATCAATATGAAAGAGTTGTCTTTTAAAGAGAGTCTCAGGACAAAATAAGAGTATACAGCCTCTAAGCTATTCCTTTAGTCAAGTATTCAAAAGCAGTTATGAGGCTCTGCTATAACACTAGTTAGCTGATAAAACACATCCATGTTTGAATTAAGGCATAAAAACATAGTCCAAAGTTAAATATAGATATTTGGAGTATTTATCATTTTGGGTTATCTGTGCTTTTGAACATCAACTCATCTTTACCAAGATTCAAGGGCACACATTCCCTTTTTCCTTTCACCTTACTCTGCACAGACTTTTATCAGTGAACATTGTCTTACTTGTTAAGTATCCATTACACCTCTCTATCAGACTGTAAGCTCCCTGAGGAAAGAGATCCATTTTATTACTCTTTGTTACCCCCAGTACCTAGTATATTATCTGGAACACAAAAGAACCTGAAAAACTATTTGCAGAATGGAATGACTGAATCTGGAACCTGAATGAATTTAATTTATAAAATAACTTCGATAATAAGTAATTATCATTTTCCTTAGATTTAATTAGGTTTCTTACTTGAAATGTTTAAAAGCAACACTGAAAGCTAATTTAATGATGTATTTACATTAAGTCATTTTGCTTATCATTTCTGACTCTTAATTTTAAATTCTAACAGCTAAAAGAATTCAGCTCTTTCAAAATCATTTTTAAAATACATAGCTTGGGTTAGTCATAAATTTTTTTCAAGAAAAAGAATCTTATAATTTCTTCATGTTTCATATCTTGCACAGAAATTACACTCCACCCTCATTATCCATGGGGGATAGGCTCCAGGACCCCTCATGTGTACCCAAGTCCACAGATGCTTAAGTCTCTTATATAAAATGACATAGTATTTGCACATAACCTATGTAGATCCTCCCATATACTTTAAATCATCTCTAAATTACTAATAATAGCTAATACAATGTACATGCTATATAATTATACTATATTATACAATATAGTATAATTCAGTACAGATGCAACCATCCACTTTTTGTTCTGAATATTTTCAATTCATGGTTGGTTGACTCCATAGATGCAGAATGCATGGATATGGAAAGCTGACCGTAATTCAAAGGGTTATATATATTTTTTCAGAGTTAGAGTCCTAACCCTAAATTTTGTCAGCAGGATTAGTACAAACGTAGCTTCATAAGTCACATTCTAAAGTCATTTGTCTAAACTACAGCCCAATGGGCTAAATTTGACTCATTTTTGTATGGCCCACGAACTAAGAATTTTTTTTTTCTTTTTACATTTTAAAAGGCTTGTTAAAAAGAAAAAGGAAGAAGAAGAATATGTGACAGTGGTTATGTGTGGCTCACAAACCCTAAGATATTTACTATCTGGTTCTTTATTTTAAAAATTTACCATTCCCTGGATTAAACTACATAATTTTTAAGTAATTATAACCATAAACTTAAAAAATGCACAAAAAGAGCACCAAGTTGGCCTAGAAATGAATGAACTAAAATTATCTACTCTATGTGATTATAATTGTCACAGTACACACAACATATTGCTTTACGCAGAATACATACATAATTTCTTACTCTACCTGTATTTTTAACTTACTTTTACTCCATTGTCCCTGTACCTTTGTAAATTTAGAAAAATGGCCAGTAAAAACTATTCATGTTTTTCAATGCATTTGAATACTAATAAGATATTCAGACCTTTATTGGCAGAAACTTGCAAATACAGCTCCCTGAAGACAGAAAGAAGAGTACATTAGGTTTTAGAAGCTATTAATCCTAATAAGAGACTAATGGGTAAGAATATTTAGTTCACTTTTTGGAACTGGCATAATATATCCAAATCACTTTCAATATTTTACTTGTATCATAAAGTCAAGCACACCACTTTCAAAGAATGTAGAATTTAAGAATATAAAAACTAAAATAATGGTGACAACAGTTATATTTCTCTCAAATTAAAAATGATGATGACTCTCAAGTTACAATATTTACCCAATGTGGTAAGTTTCCAAAACATTATCCTAATTCAAGCATCATTCTCTATCTTCAGAGATGCATTTATTTCTAGAAAAATGGCCATGCCATTGGTCCCCTTAATAATCTAAATGCAACATTGCATCTAATAGTTTAAATAAAAGGGCAAAACTCAGCCCTATGTTATCTAATCAATCTTATGTTTCCCAGAAACTGCTTACACACATCTGTTAAAATGGGTCACATAAGCTATTGTTCATCTTGCTATCCAGGTTCCAAACAACTTCATTATGAAAATAATGAGAATAAATTCAATTTCAAAATTATACTGCTATCGCTACAACTGCCATAATTTCAGCATACACCTCAGCAAGTTTAAGGTGGAATACACCAAATCAAACATCACTGAATCGACAACTATCACTAGCAACCTGAAGGGGGACTTGCTAACCTAGAAAACCAACCTCTAGAAATCTCATAATTTTGACATCAATGCAGCGAGTCCAAGGTAATAAAAGACCCCAATCCAAAAGCAATTCATTAGTAAAAATAAGTTCCCTTCCTCATGTGCCAAAAATGATTGTAGACGAATACTTAATAAAAGCAAGAGTGACATATGCTCAAACACAATAATCCCCTCTAATTGCCATAATCTAATGCCAGGAGTAAGGGGTGCTAATGTAAGGCAAGAATAAGGCACAAACTGAATTGCCATATGTACAGAAGTTCCACTTTTTTCATAGCTTATTTGAGTAGGAGGAAATCAGTTATTAATATTTTAAAAAACACACAAGGGTGGGAAGGATCTTCAGTGAATCTCTGAGCAATGCCACAGAAGTACAGAATTAAAACATTAACACCCCCAAAATACTTTTTATTAATAAAAAGCTTTCTATAAGCCTAAATTTGTTGGTATTTGTGACATAATGTATTATTCTTCTGTTCAGACATTTCTTTGTGATTATGGAAGAATGGATAGATACGCAGTTAATTGTTTTTCACTTATCAAAGCAGAAACCTGGAGCAATAGCCAAATGAACCCTATCTAGTAATTAACACTACACCTTACACACAGTAGACATTTAATAATAATTTGGTGAATGAGTGCATGTAAAATAATATTCAGAACCAATTAAAACCAATCCAAGTATCATTATGCTTTAAAAAAAAAAGGACTAGTAGTTGTACTACTACTAGGTGACTACTGAATTAAACTAAGCATATCGATATTACACATTAGAAGGTATTTGTGGAATATCTGAGTTTTTAAAACTTTGATTCAATGACAGAAAAGCAGCTTCCCTGGTTTCTGTTTGGGCAAGAATTTGTTTACTCTGCTTAGCTGAAAATTACAGCTAATGACTTTAATGGTTTTGAATAGCTCCAACATGCTCCCAATGCTAAGGCACTGGCCATCTGGCCAGTCTCATACGGGCTACAACATACGCATTTGGAAAGTTTACTTTCAAAAAATACATGTATTATATATGGTATAGATGAATGCACATATATACACAACCTGTGTACATACATGGCATTCTTCAATAGTAATTCATCTCACTGTAGTAACCTCTTAGAAATATGAGGTCCACATAATGTCATTGAAATACAACCTTGAGGATACAAAATAAGTTTAAATTGTCCACTGAGTTATTTATCAGGGTAAAATAAGTATTTTTATAGGATACCTAAATCTTTAGTTACTTTTTGAAAAGAACAATAACTTTATTATTCATGTCAAACATTATATACAAAGTACAATTGTTTTACTTCTCAAAATACTCATAAACACATTAATTTCCATTTTATATATGAAGAAACTGAAAAATTAATAACACCTAAAAAAACACACAGCAAGCCAGTGACACGAAACCTATTTGTCCTAGTGAGTCACAGTTCCTAAACATCTTACATCATATTACTTTTCTTTCTTTTTTTTTTCTGTCACTTCAGGAAAATGGAGAGCAAAGAAAAAAAGAATTTAAAAATAATAAAATGGGTTTCTATGGAGGGAAAGGCCAAAAGTAGACAGCTACTATACAACTATTAGCTTGAGGTCAAATCCTACCTAATATGTGTTTTTTATTCCATTGATAAATATTTGCTGTCAAAAGGCTGACTGGAGAAAATCAGGAGTCAACAGATTACAGAAAACAGAAGCTCAGTGAATACAGAAAATAGAGGCTCAGTGAATGTAGCACTATCCTCTTGAGGAATAAATAAGAAAAAATACAACAGCCTTACTATAGCTAATCAAGGAAGAATGTAACGTTTCAAAATTCAAGGCACATGGAGAATCAAATGGTCAAAAAGAAGAAATGTGTATTTGTGAATAAAATGCCTTTAAACAAGAAGAAATACTAATACATATTTATGTAGGATGCTTAAAATCATCATGTAATTATTGATTTTTTTTTAATTTGGAAACCTGTTAATCTTCAACAACTCAGATTACAGATGTGACACATTTAAAAGTAATAATAACTAACATTTACTGAGTGATTACAATGGAAAAGACACTCTTCAAAGTGCTTTACATGTACTATGTTCTACTGTTATCCCCATTTTACAGATAAGAGCAACCAAGTAAGGTACAGAGAAGTAACTTTCTCTAAATTACACATTAAATAAATGGAGGAGTCAGGATTTAAACTCAGGCATTCTAGCTCCAGAGCACCTGCTCTTAACCTCTATGCTGTTCTGAGTTTCTAAAGAATCTGAGATGACAAACCAATTGTTTATTCTTCCTTAAGTTTAAAAATAACAGCCAACTTAATTGGCACAATATTCTCAATACAACCCCAACCTACATTATTCTAATAATTCCTCTTTCACATAGGAAGACATGAGGCCCCTAGTATCATTAAGGCTTAAAAAAGGTAGTTTTTTTAAAAAACCTTTATCTGGCAATATCAAGTGTTGGCAATTGTTCAAAGAAATTGGGACTCTTATACAGCAACCCCACTCATAAATATTTACCCAACATAAATGAAAAGTTACGTTCAAACTAAAATCTGCACATAAATGTGTGTAATGGCTTTATTCATAATCAACAATGCTGGTAATTACCCAAATGTCCTTCAACAGATTAACAGATAAACCAACTATGGTACATTCACACAAACAGGATACTGCACAGCAACAAAATAAAAACTACTGATATATACAACATTATAAGGACCAAATCAAATCAAATTGTTTATAGATATGAAGTTGCTAAATGACCTTGTCTTTTCTGAGAATATATATTGACTTCCCTTCAGAAGTTCTGTAAGTATTCATTTATTCTTACATAATTGCTCCACATATGATAAACACAAATGTTTTATGATTGGGCCAGAAGGTATACTCTTCTCCATTTGTAAAATA
>NW_012142968.1:1091694-1092598 GCF_000956105.1 Propithecus coquereli | reverse complement strand
AGCTTTGACTCAGGTGGTGCAAACACAAGTTATGTGACCAAAGTGTTTGTACTCCTGTAATATTCTGAAATTTTTAAAAAAAGTATATTGGGTGTTAAAATTGTTATATTTGCTCTTAAAATTTGTCCTCAATCACTTTATAAGAAAATTAGAGGGGTCATATAGTAATGATAATTATCAGTAGCCTTTGGGAATTGTTTTAGAGATGTAATGTGATATATGTTATTCAAAACAGAGTCACTATCCCCTTACTTAGCTAGTATTATAATAAGGTACACAAGTACAAGTACACTTAACCTCCTAATTATCATATATGCCTAAACTATATTGAAATCAGCTAGGACACTAAAGTTTTGGTTTTACTCTAATGAAAAAAATCCTCAAAACTAAACAGTTAAGAGAATGCAAGACAGCTCAAACACCCTCTTTTGAGGGTCACATCTTAAAACAATAACAGAATGAAACGCACAGAAAATTTATTGTAGAGCTCATTGCTAGCTTAGGAACTGATATGCTTTTTTATTGATCTTGTTGAATAACAAGAACTATATGGCTATTTCTTCTTACTTTGGCCTATAGCTGTTCTTTAACCTGGCTGTACATCATAATCATCTGGGAAATGATGCCCAGACTGCCCCACTCCAGATCAGTCAAATGTGAATCTCTGTGAGTGGAGCATTGGCATGGATAATTTTTTAAAACTCCAAGGTAAATCTAATATACACCAGAGTTAAGAATGACCAGCCCAGAGAAACGCAAGACCAAATTTACAATTCAACTACATTTTAAACATATAGTAGACCCTTAGAGCCTGCTTACCTGTGTCTTATTGCATCCTTCACCCCCACTGTCCACCCTTTCCATACATCTTTTACTCTATGTTTTCTCTTACGCTGAATATCAA
>NW_012142968.1:1084967-1091644 GCF_000956105.1 Propithecus coquereli | reverse complement strand
AAAAGCCAGATTAAGTTTAGCTCTAAATCTCTCTCCCATCCAACTCTTTTACCAGCAAAAACCAAGCAAACATACAAAAACAAAAGAAAATACACAAAGAAAAAAAACTATCAGCAAGAACAGTAAATAATCCTTGGAAATAACATAAACGGGTAAATATTACATAGCAAATTCTAACAAAGTATAAAAGGTTTACCTCAAGATTCCACATGCTTACCAAATCATCAGAACTTCTGCTAAATACAATGACAGCATCCACCAAAAAAGAAACTACAGAAGAAGGAAAAAATCTTGTATTTCTTCATCAAAATTATAGATGAGAGAGATTATGAGAAGGTGAGTATTGAAACAATATATGGCCCAATAAAGCAACTATACCATTGGTAGGCCTTATCATGGAACAGCAAGGTAACGATTCACTCTCTTGATCAACTAATCAAGATAGAGAAATACCAAGCCCTGCCCTGAAAGAACTGACCTGCACATTTCTAAACTAGACTGGT
Source organism: Propithecus coquereli (assembly GCF_000956105.1). NCBI lineage: Eukaryota > Metazoa > Chordata > Mammalia > Primates > Indriidae > Propithecus > Propithecus coquereli. Next base: position 1,091,141 of record NW_012142968.1, on the reverse strand, counting down.
TTAACACATTGACTGCCACACTAGCAACATTTTTTTTTCCCCTTGGGGCCACAGTGTTTTATTACAAAAATAGAATAAAAACTTTGAAAACAAAACGATCCTTTCCAATTTAATGAAAAATTTGTTATTTTTATTGTTTTCTGTGTTTTTTTCAATAAAAAGTAATATAAAAACTTGAAAATTAGTAATGTAAAAAGTAATGTGAAAACTTGAAAAATAGTTCATAAGGGTAAAGTGTTTTTCTTGACTTGTTAGTCTTAAGTGTAATTTAAAGGTAAATATAAATAGAAAAACAAAATTTATTGACTATTCCTTTAATCCATATTTTTATAATTAAATTGTCAATATTAATTGTAACAATAAGAACATCAACAAGTAAGATTTTCACAAATCAATTGCAGAGTTTTACCCAGGTTTTGCTTCACAAGGCCCAGGGCTCAAAACTAGAGTCAGTTAACTACAACTCACATGGTAGTTAATGTTTTAAAGAAAGATAGACTTGGAGAAACTGAGAAGGCATCTGTGCCAGGAAGGGGCCGGCCCTTCTGATCCCTCCGCCCATGTATATCCCAAATAAACTTGGTGAAAGCGTACAAGAAATAAAGGTCTTTTTCCCACATTCGAGAAACAAGCACTGGTCACTATTTTCAGAACAGCCCTCCATACCCAGGGGCTGATGACTATTTAATGGTGGTGAAACAAGAATTATAGGCCTAAGGTCCATTTAAAAGCATGAAAAACTTTTGAGCTAGTAATAAGTGCATTCAACTTTGGTAGTAAAGATTTTAAGCATTTCAAGCATGGCCATAAATTTTTAGAGTGGTCTGCTTTGTTCAAGACAATATTAGAAAGGGGAAAGTTCATTTTAGCTTTCTATCTCCCTATGCTGCAAAGATCTGTTTATCTTTGTATCCACTGAGTAGGTAGTATAGAGACTTACATTGGCAGGTGTGCATTAAATGTTTGTTAAATTGAATTAATTCCTACCACAATGCTCATCTCAGTTGTTTATTTTTACCCCTTACTCCTCAATATCCAATCAGTTACCAAATTCTAACTATTCTACTTCTGCCAGGTCTCTCACATCAGGCATCTCTTTCTTCCCCTTCTGTCCTAGCTCAAACATCTCACTATTTCCACTAATACAACAGTCTCCTATCTGATATTCCCTACCTTCAGTATCTCCCCCACTCCAATTCATCCTATACACTACTATCAGTTATTTTTCAAAACACAAATCTGATAAAGTCATTCATGTCATCAAAAACCTTCAGCAGCTCCCATTTATAAAATAAAATTGAACCTTTAAAATGGCTTTAAAAGTCCCACACGAACTGGGCCTAGCCTATCTTTAATACATTCCTTATTTTATCTCATACCATATCCCTGCTCCCACACCACAGATTTATATCATAGCAGTATCAGATTCCTCCTTCTTTCAGAACACCTTCATACCTTTGTTTATGTTGTCCCCACCAACCTGAAATATACCCCTGTCATCTCTTTCTGTGAAAATATTGCCACTCTCTAATGCCCTGCTCAAATTCCCCCTCCTTTGCAAAGCCATACCAGATCCATCCCTAAACCATCATCATCACCACATTACTGATGGTCTTGTGTTTTATAATAATAATTTCCACACATGCCTGTCTTAAAACTGTGGAAGTAGGGTGGGATTCTGTGGTATATTTTTAGGCATTTCACATTACAGCACTATGTGCTACACTGCCTTGTACTCTCAATAAATACTTGATGGACTGAACCAATTCCTACCATCATAAGAGTTCGGAATAGAAAAAAAAAAAACAACAAAATTAAATGTCAACAAAACACCTCATTAGCCTGATATAATAAATGAATTACTTGTGTCTTCTTATCCTTCAAAGTATTTCTAAATATAACCCCATATTTTAACCTTGAATCACCCTGTGATTACAAATGTGCAGAGTGAGAGCTCCACTATACTTAGATGAAATGGTCAGATCTAGGAAGGAGGTATTAAGAAACACTGCTCATAATAGGGAAAGCTTGGGCTATGGTTGTGGCTATCTATTATAAATCCCAAGGTTTTAATATAGTGATAATAATTCAAACTTTAAGGGCAGGGAAAAAGGCATGATGACGACTATGGGAAAAGAGAAGAAACTATTGTGTACCAGAGATCTACTATGTGAAAAGCACCTTGCTAAGTTTATCAAACCCAGCGCTTTGTTTTCTTTACATAATAACATTTGATGATGGTTTTTCTCCCATTTACAGATAAAGAAACTGAGGCTCAGAAATTTTAGGTAACATGCATTGGGTCACACAGCTAGTATGAGGTGGAGGTAGGATTGGAAACCAGATTTATGTGCCTCCAAAGCTCATGTGCTTTCCTCTATTACTACAGGGTATCACAAAAACTATTAAAACTAATGGTTTTTCCCAATCTGGATGTATTTGTCATCCTGGTTAATTTTTTTTAAGTCTGTGGCTTTAATCCCAAACTGATTTTACCAGTGAATTGCATTACTCTCAAAAAACTAACTAGCTTAGCCAGGCATCGTGGCAAGTGCCTGTAGTCCCAACTACTCAATGGGCTGAAGCAGGAGGATGACTTCAGCCCAAGAGTTTGAGGCCAACCTGGGCAGCATAGCAAGACCCTGTCTCAAGGGGGAAAAAAACTGACTTGCTTAAACAAAAGTAGCACTAAGGAAATTACGCAAAAAAACCAGAGTTTTAATATGATATGCAATTTGAAAACTATATAATCAACTCCCCCATTAGGAAGTACGCACTCCCTGACCAAAATAAATAAATAAATAAATAAACTGTAATGTTCATGGCACTAACTTGTGAAAAGTTTATATTACTCGAACAGGCTGGTCATTATGACCAATACTCATGCCCAGAATGACGAACACTCATGCCACCTTAAGTAATGCCTCTTACCTGATCCTGACAGAATCCAGGCAAGATGGAAGATTGTGGCTGCCAGAGGGGCGATACCCTTTGAAGTTCCTATTCCCAATAGACCTAATTGAGACAGTCCCTGCAAGAGCTCTCACAACCAGAGTTTCCTGCTTACACTATTTCCCCTCTTTCAAAAACTCTCTTACCAGGAGCCAAAAGAGCCCAAGTTTCCCTTTTTCAGGCTCATTTTCCACCTCTCACTGAAACCAAGCTATTTTTTGGTTGAAACCTCAACACATTTTACCACAGAACAATTTCACAAACAGTAGTTAGGCTCTTCATCATTACGCCTTGCTATTGTGTACTAAGCTAAAAATGTAACTACTCTTAATAAGTTTTTCCCATGGGAGAACATGTTAAGCGTTTCAAACAACCAACTCACACACTTCTGAACAATAATTCAAAGGTTAACAACTACCCATGCAAGCAAGACAGGTAAAAGATACAAGAGACTCCAAAATATATGGTAGTGTCTATAATCTTTAATCTTACCAGGATTAACACACACATAAATTGACAGAAATTATCTGCTTTGACATTAAAGTTAACAGATTCTTACCTAATTTTTAAGGATTCCAGCACATTTTAAAAATATATATTCTACAATGAAAACACTCTTAGTCATAAAAACTATCACAATTGAGGGTTGTAAAGCTCATACTCAAAGTTAACATTTTTAAAGCCAACATCAACAAACAGGTAATTAAAATTAATATAAATTCTCAAAAGTAAAATTGTTTCCTTCTTATCAAAATAATATAATTAAAACAAAACTTTTCTAAGTACTAAGGTGGGTCTGTTCAAATGTAACATTTAGTTTTCACCTAGAATATTTTTAATTAAGTCACTTGCAGGGTTAAATCTAACCAATCATAACTGTTTTAGAGAAAGAAGGCAGAAATACTATCTTCACCACATTACCTTCACCTTTCGTTTTACTTCATAGGGATTAACAATTTCCACTCGAGTATTTTTCCAAATTGCTGAGGTAGAGAGACCCATTGTTAAATCTCTACAATACCTAAAACATACTGCAAACAATAAAAAAAAAACCATATGTGGTAATTACAATTTAAAACATACTGCATTCAAAGTTAACAAAATAATAAAATTGTAGGCATGCGAAAGGCTTCCCACCTCCCATCCCATCCTTATATCAAAGCATTTAACTGTTTTTATAAACTAAACACCTGTGACTGTAAGTCAATAGATTACATACATGAATAAAAGAAAATTCCTGTCCCCTTCAATAGACTTGCTAGAAAATTCATGCAAGCAGTTAGCATTCCCACATTTCAAGAAGAAATTAACTTCTCCTCATTTACCCCATTCATAAGAGATGTAGAATATTAAAACATATTTCAGAATTTGCTAAATTTACTAATAAAATATTCCTATAAGTGTAGAGGGTTCAACTTTAGGGTACTTCTGAATTTATTTCCACTTCATTTCTTGTTACATGTTATTCTAGCATGTAATCTTAACAACAGCTTAGTTGAAAAATGTTAAAAGAAAGAAAAAAGAACAAGGTAATCATACAACAGTCCAAGCGTATTCTTAAAGGATGGAGCAATTACTTGAACACAAAGTTGCACCCTTGATATGTTGAGGATTGTGAGTCTTACCTCAAAATATCCTACTGTGAATCAATTTGACATTCACCAATTATTTTTAGGAGGTGTATGGTGGCCTCTACTGGAGTAGTACGCAGTCGATTATGTTATCACAAAAGGATCCGACTTTCTATCACAAAAGACACGTTTTTGTTTTTAAATGCTGCCCGGTTTTTTTTTAACAACAACAATAAAAACAAAGTACCTGTACACATCTAAGTTTTCATAGCACAGCTGCCCAAAGCCCAGCCAGAATAGTTTCAGAAGTAAGAAGAGTGGGAAGAGAGGAGAACCAATATATTTTGGTTGAACCTCGCTAAGTCTTACCAAAGATTCGTCTTGTAAGGGCTGGGGTTTACTTTGCGTCCTCTTTTACCGGCCAACGGGGCGGGGACAGTGGTTGGGAAAAGGAGAAGGGGCGGAGGCAAAGGGCAGTAGAATGAAGGGGACGGGAGAAGAGGCAGCAGAACATCACCTGAAGCCTGGCGACTGGAGATAAGTCGCCAGTTCAAGTCGACTTGAGCATTACAAATAATTCTAACAAGCCACAGAGAATCAAGAAAGCTAATTTACCAGGGAATACTCAACCCTAATATGCAAATGTCCCCAGAGTTACTTAGTCACCTTGCTGTGGTTTTTGTTGCGCTGGGTTCCTATAGCGCCTGGGGCTCGACAGCGAGCTGGAGTCCGCAGCTGTCCCCCAAAGTGTTCCCAGCGAGCAAACCGGCCGCAGCGGAGAAAGAGGGATGCGCGGAGTCAGGGGCGGCACCCCGCGCGTCCCCCAGTCCCACTTCGGGTCAAAAAGTGAAGAAACTTAAGTCACAACAACTCCAGCGTGCCCGCGAGGCAGGCGCTCCGCCCAAGGCCGAGCTCGGGCCCCAGCTGCACTTATTCCGCACGCCCGAGCCCGCCGTCTCGTCCCCGCCCGCTCCCCAGCGAAAACGCAGTTGAAGCAGCCTCTAGGCGGCTTGCCCTGGAGCCCCGCTCCCCAGCCCCACACCCCTTCTCTCTCGGCCCCCGGGCAGGGTCCTGAGGGGAAGGAGGGGGATTGCCCCAGCCCGTTCGGCCACCACACTAACCTCGCCGCTGCTCGCGCCGCCGCCGTCGCGGAACACCTCCATTTCTTGGTCCCAGGGCTCGTCCTGAGGAGCGAACGGTAGCATCGCCCCTTCAGGAGCACTCGAATAGGAGCTGTCGACCGGCGCGGCGGTGCATCCCGTCTATTGAATTGGCCCGCCGCCGCTATGACCCCCGCAGCCCCTCCTCAGCGACCGCTGTCCTCGCCGCGGGGTCCCTCAGAGGCTGGGAGCCGGGGGTCGCCGCCGCCGCCGCCGCGGAAGGCTGCTGCTTCCCATAGAGAAGACAACTCTGTGCTGCCTCTCTGAGAGTTGCCGCTCAGCTCGCGCTCAGCAGTGCCGCTGCCGCCGCGACGGCCGCTCAGCAGTGACTCCCCCCCACCCCGCTTCTTCGGGCCCCCTCCCCGCCCCCAACTCTGTCAATATGGCGGCAGCAGCGGAGTTACCTGTGCGGCGCCCGGAACCCCCTACGGCGGCAGCACAACAGCGTCACCCAAACGTCAATGGAGATTCCCCACCCTGGGATGAACGGG
>NW_012142968.1:1070722-1084917 GCF_000956105.1 Propithecus coquereli | reverse complement strand
GGGGTGGATGCGGGGAACCGCGTGGTGGGGGATGGGATACAGGGGAGGAGGACTGCTGGGCGGGGGAGGCTGTGAAGAGTAGTAAAAGCCACTGCTAGCGCCCTGGTAAACCTGCCCACTCAATGGAGCATGCGCGGCTCTCTTCACACATGCTCAGCAGGCCCTCTCAGGTCTATGGAGCAACCTTGCTGGCGGGAGGATTCCCAAAAAGGGTGAGGGAACTAGGGGACCCTCCCGAGCGCTTGAAGAGTCAGTGTCTGGGAGGGCTCCAAGAGTATCTGCTTGCAGAGCTCAGGAAAAGCAGGTCTCCTATACGCCGAACCACGCCCATTTCTGTATTTAGTGACAAATACCAGGGCGGGGATTTTAGTCCATTATACATTAGACTCCTAGAAGCTAGAAGCAGGAGAAAATACATTTAAAAGAAGTAAGTATACCTGTGATCCCTAACCCCCATCTCCCTTGTCCTTCTCCTGATCCTCCCACTGATTGCCCTTACACTATTGGTGACACACAGTGTTTTTCCTGTTCACACATACATACACACATACACATACACTCCATTTATTGGACTGTACCGTGGCAACAAAGACAGGATGTCCAAAGCTAAGCTTTCCCCCACCCTGCTCCGAGAATATCGGATCTGTAGTGACAATATTCATAATTTTTCTACCTTCTTCAAATCAAGCTTTACTGTTTTGCTACTCTAAACCACACTCTACTGGGTGCTAGCGATATAACGGAGACAAATGAAGTGCAGCTTCATACACGAGGAATAACCAAGATCCTTCTCATTAAAATTCTTAAGAAGTCAAAGTAAAAAGTTATTCCACCTTTGACACTCCACAGAGACTTAGAGCAACTGTAACGGCGGCTAAGCCTGCTCAGTACCTTGGAGAGGTTTCTAATGTTCTCCTTAAAACACATGCCACCCCTGTCCCCCTCCTGCCCCTAGGGCTGTTATGCACTCGTGGAGAACACCGAACCATGCCCTCCATTTATTTCGCCATCTGGCATGGCGAGCTAACAAAGCAGAGGTTGGCACTGAATTGCAAACAAGAATCACTAATAGTGCCCTCCCACTTACTCTGCCTAAAATCTCAAGGAGAAAGTGAGCTTTAGGGACATGGTTCTGTAAAAGTGAAATCATTGAAAGTAGTGGGTGCATGGAGCTATAAACCATGAAAATGTGTGAGAGTGTATGTGCACACATGTGCATAAACTTACGTTTGACTGAACTGACACTGTTTTTAACTAAAGCCAATCATGTGAACGCTGGGTCTTATCCCGCCTTGCCTACTCAAAGCCTTTATTCTGCAACTCTCCTTCCTCTCTTCCACATCATCTATTTTCCTCCACATACTGGACCTTTCCTGTCAGCAAAAACCATGCTGTTATTGACTTCAACTTGCTGGACCACTCACTAGCATTTGATGCAATTCCTGACTTCCTCTTTCTTTAAACATTTTCTTCAATTGGCTCACTGAACAAAGCAGTGTTTGTTTTTCTCCCACATCATGGGCCATTTCTTCTCAGTTTCCTTTGCTGGCTCACCCCTCATATTGCCAATTTCTGACTGTTGGAACTTCAGGGCTCAGTACCCCACCTCTATTTTCCCCAAAATTCTAGGTATCCCTATATCTCATCCAGACCCATGGCTTAAATCCCATCTGTATGTGAGGATGTCCAAAATTATCTCCAACCACAAGCTCTTTTTTTTTTAAGTCAAGACTTGTACCTGCAACTACCTGTTCAACATCTCTACTTGGATACCAAAACATATCACAAACTTAACCTTTTCAAAACTGAATCTGATCCCTAGTCTTCTCCAGGGCAATTAATGACCTCCACCATCCATCTAATTTGCTGATTATATGTCACTTCAGAGAGTCCTTCCATGACCATTCTATCTAACATACCACCCCCATAACTCTCTAGCCTTGCTCTGCTTTTTCCTCATAAAACCAATCAACACATGGTGTGTTTGTTTATTTAAACCCCCAGCACCTAGCATAATTCCTGGAACATAATGGGGCTCAGTAAATATTTTCTGAATGAATGAATCTGTCTTTTGCCATTCTCATGTGCATTTGATAAATATACTGCATCACCTATATTAAGAACCTACCTTAGAATGAGTGTATTACTTTGCTTCATATATAAAATTTAACCATCATATGTATTCATTCATTAAACATTCTCTTTAGCACATAACCATGCATATATCTCCCATATTAAAAAATAATCAAAACTCTATGATTTTACTAGACTCCTGTTTCTCACAACTTTCAAATTAGCAAGCCCTTTTAATCCTATCTCAAATATTTTTAAATGTCTGCTCCATCCCCACTGCCATTGTCTCAGTTCACCTCTGAGAATATTTCCTTAAAGTAATGATAAATTCTATTAACTTGCCTTTTTGTCTCTGAATTTATAATCTCTCTTGCCACCAATCCATCCTCCCCACTGTGAACCCAAAGATCAAAATTCTTCAATGATTCTTCATCATCTCCTGTAAAATATCCAAACTCCTTTGCTCTGAATGCAAATGTTTTCACCATGTGCCTTCTGACTATCTTTCCAGTTTCATTTCATCTTCACTATTTGCCACCTCATACTCTGGTCAAATCTATGCACATGTTATTGCCCCTTCCCTATCCCCGGCCTCCCTATGCAGCTTTTTTTTTTTTTTGTGACAGAGTCTTACTCTGTTGCCCTGGGTAGCGTACAGTGGCATCATTGTAGCTCACCGCAACCTCAAATTCCTGGGCTCAAGCCATCCTCTTGCCTCAGCCTCCTGAGTAGCTGGGACTACAGGTGCTCCCCATGACACCCAGCTAATTTTTCTATTTTTAGTAGAGGCAGGGTCTCCTCTCCAGCTCCTGAGCTCAAGCAATCCTCCCACCTCGGCCTCCCAGAGTGCTAGGATTATAGGCATGAGCCACCACACCTGGCCACTATGCAACTTAAAAGCAATCAATATTAACGACTATTTATTGAGAGCCCACTATGCTCCAGGCACATACTCCTCATGAATTCACTTAGCCCTCATAACAATTTATAAAAATTTACATTATCTGTATTTTACACACAAGGAAGTTGAGTCTGGGAAAGGTTCGGTGATTTTCTCCAAGACCGCACAGCTATTAAGTAGAAAATCTTGAATTAAAAGTAGTTCTGCCTGAGATCAAATCTTCTACCTGAATCTGATGCTCTGTGAAGGCTCTCTGGTCTTACCTTCCCCTCTCCAAACCTTTTCTCCACTTGTCCCCTGTGGAAAATTAGCCACGCATTCCTCTGTGCTTTTATAACATCTTTTCCATATGCTTATTTCAGCACTTTTTTTTTCAGGCAGGTTCTTGTTCTGCAGCCTGTTAGAGTGCAGTGGCATTATCAGAGCTCACTGCAAGCTCAAACTCCTGGGCTCTAGCGATCCTCCTGCTTCAGCCTCCCAAGTAGCTAGGACTGTAGGTATGCACCACCACACCCAACTAATTATTTTTCAAAAAAATTTTCTTGTAGAGACAGGAACTGCCTATGTCACCCCGGCTGGTCTCAAACTCCTGGCCTCAAGCAATCCTCCTGCCTCGGCCTCCCAAAGCACTGGTATTATAGGCATAGCCATTGCACCTGCCCCTCCAGCACTTCTTAATCTTTCTTTACGAGCAATCATTGAGCTTTTCTTAATGTTGTTGAATTAATTAACTTATTAAATTCTGCAGTCACAGAATATGGTTAGTGTTCAATAAATATGTCGGATAGACAAACAGCACTCTCTACTCTTGCCACATTATGTTAAAGCTGTGGGCTGATATAAAAATGAGTAAGACAGTACTTAATTCTGCAGAGCTTAATATTTATTTTTTATTTGTTGACTCTGTATATCAGAGACGTTATTCTGATTTTAAATTACTAGTAAACAGGACCCACATGACCTAATTTCTACTAGCCCAGAAGGCCCTTGGACTGTTGGTGAAAAACATGGACTTTTTATTTAAGCACAAGAGCAGGTATTAGTGAAAACTTGAGCTTCTCAGTTTTCTGCAAAGTATACACAGCAGGAGTTACTGCTTTCTTTTTAGTATTCAGGAGATTTTTAGGCCGAACTTGTCCATAAGACTGTGTATCTCTGAATTTCCATTACTGTAGCATAGCATTAAAAAAATACACAATGGTTGGCAATTTGGTGGTTCTGGAAATAAGATTCACTATATATAGTTTCTAAATAATATATTGTGTATCATAAAAGATGATGATATGGGCTCCACCACCATTAGATCATGTGTTCTGAGTATTTCCAGGACTATGGAAAGGGTACACTTAAACCTCCACACTGACATTTTTACCCTGTGACAAATGGCACACATTGAATGACCAGGGTCAGGGTGAAAGTGAGTGGTCATGTAATTTAACTAAAAAAAGTTAACTGACCCATGTTGGCCCCACTAAGGGGGTGTGAAATATGAACCAAGGGCCTTTGATCAGCAGATCATAGACCACCCACGGTTCCTATACTGTGGCTCTGATTTCTAAACTGTGACATATACATAGTCATGCATATTTGGGGTATAATTATAGAAAGAGCCACATAGTCTCTCAGTATTTGCTGCCTTTTTCCCTAAAGGTTATAATCCAAATATAGGGAAAATGGTGAGCCAACACAGAGCATAAAAACGCTATTAGAACAATATTCAAATATCTTATTTTGGAGATATTCTGATTTAAGAATATAAAAATAGAGCTCATATACAGAAACGTGGAACTTTTAAGTGTTTAAGTATTAATAAATACTCATTATCTTTAAATAATACCATAGGAGTTTCCAGAGAACTTTCATTCTCTAAAAATACTGAGTAACATTGGGCCCCTACAAATCAATTGCAAAAATGTGAGCAAGTCACACATATTTGTGAAACGTAAACTCATTGTTGCTTGTAGGTTTAAATGAATTAGATTAAGCAATAAATAAATGATAAATATGATCATAATTCAATATTTTTTCCTCTTTGGACAGTAACTGAAGTTTATAATACAGAGAGAATGAAATTCTTAATAATACTAGCAAGTGGGAGGATCAGTAATCATTATTTATTGTGTAACTCCCAATTATTTTATAAAAGATTCTTCTATTTCATGATTTAGCTAAAACTCCAAGTACATTTCATTTTAATAATAGCACCTGTTACAAAAGAGTTCTGCTATATTATATGTAAGCAAAGTATTAAACAGTAAAACTTTTTATTTCTAAATCTCTTTAAATCAGGTCAAAATATTTGGTTATAATGTTATTATCTGGAAAAGTAGTAGATCTTACTACTGAGTTTGCCAAAATGTTAGAATAATCAAACTACTAAACAAGAAATGAATTCTAAGGCTTATATAAATAAATGCAATAACTAGCCATAGTTGAAAAAATACTTCTTCTAAGCAAACCAATGACACCAAATATGAAGATAATATGGCTGTAATATTCCTCGCAGCATCATTCACCAAGGTTGAATCAGCCAATTTGACTTGTTATTCGATGTCTCTTCCCTAACTGACAATTTTCAATTTGAGTTCCTTCCCAATCTTGGAACTTTGTTGAAGGGAGTTCCTTCTGAGATAAGGCTGAAGGATTCTTTGGTTAAGGATATGGAAGTAGCTGTTACCCTGCTCAAACTTCAAACATGCTCCTAAATATTTAAATCAATAAAAATTACAAACTTGTGCATCTTCCAATTTGCCTAGTTTCAGACTGTATTTTGCATATAATTTGCAAAGTTATTGTCACCTACAATAAAACGTGTGATTAGAGTTCCCATCACTGAAGTAATAATAAAGGATTTCCTTGGACCCATCATTACCTGCTCACTATGTTCCCCTGGCATTTAAGATTTCTAAATAGAATTTATATCAAACTGAAACAGATAATTTCAGATAAGAAATTATGGCATTATTAACACCTTAATCTAAGTCATCAGTAAGGGTGCATCAGAATCATCTGCAAAGCTTGTCAAAACACAGATTGCTGAGCCCACTCTAAACCCTAAATATTTCTGGTTCAGGAAATCTGGGTTGGGGACTGAGTACCTGCAATTCTACCAAGGTCTCAGATAATTTTCGTGCTGTTGGTTTGGAAACCACACTTTGAGAACTGCTGCTCTAAGTTATTAGTCAAAGCAAGTCAGATATTTTAGTAAAAAAAACTTAGCATACTAATAGCAACTTATTATTAGTTTACATAGCTGAACATAATTAAATTAAGTTTTTTTCTGATAGCATGGTTAGGAATTCAACTAGGAAAATGGGCAAATTTGGAGTTGTCTACAGAATATGTGTGTGTGTGTGTGTGTGTGTGTGTGTATGTATACATAATTCATTTAGCTTGGGAACACATGGGGCAAGTGACAGGCTTATAGATTAGCTGTGGTCAACAACTCAGAGATAAGCAGATTGAAGATAGGAAAATAGGTAGACATTGATTTTGGCAGAGGGTTCTTGCCCAGTGGGTCAGGAAAACTTTAGGTAGACATGGTCTAGTACCCTGGATAGCTCCCTGGAAGAGAATTTTATTTGAATCTAAGCTTGGCCTCACTAAATAAGCTCTTTTTTTTTTTTTATGGAATCTCACCCATTGCTACAATTCTGAATTTTAAAGAAACCCACACATTTATGTAAAATTGAGTCCCTGAAAAGTAGGAGTAGAAAATTATTTTAATTTACCAAGTAACATTCAGACCCACATCACATGAAACAGGCATATATATATTGATCTAAATTGGAGAAACACAGAGATTATCTATAATCCCAAGTAGGCCTATGTCAGGGTCCTTAGACAAAACAAGACTTTTAACCAAGCGTAGGTTTTCTGTACTAAAACTGAGAATTATTTTCATTATTATCTTTGTTCATTTAGTGATTCAGAGTTCATTTGGATACTAAATTATTTTTTGAGTTGACCTAATGGTTTTCAGAGGTTTTCAAAGTGAATATTATACAAAATAATCTTACAATTCCTTAACATATTCAAAAAAAAGAATCCTATGTAACCATAGGAAATTCTCCAAAGATAACAGAGCTTCTACCTAACTTTACTGCCATTTACATCTTCAAGCCCTATCTAGTATATTTGAATGAAAATTTAATTAATGCAAGATTAAAACCTACTCTTAATTTAAGGTTCAACAATATCATTTCTTGTCTTAAAAATTGTTTCTTGTTTTTATTGATACACAATAATTGCACATATTTATAGGGTACATGTGATATTCTAATATATACATAAAATGTGTAATGATCAAATCAGGGTATTTAAGATATTCATCACCTCAAACATTTATCACTTCTCTGTGTTGGGAATGTTTTAATCTTCTCCTCTAGCTATTTTGAAATATACAAGGAATCATTGTTAACTATAGTCACCCTAATGTGCTATTGAAAACTGGAACTTATTCCTTCTATCTAACTGCATATTTGTACACATTAACCAACCTTTTTTCATCCTGCCCCCAAGTCTTCCCAGCCTCTGATAACCATTATTCTACTTTCTAGCTCCATGATATCAACTTTTAAGTCAAATATATGAGAGAAAACACATGATATTTGTCTTTCTTGTGTGGATTATGTCACCTAACATAACAACATCAAATTCCATCCATGTTGCTGCAAATTAGAGAATTTCATTCTTTTTTATGGATGAATAATATTCCATTGTACATCACATTTTCTTTATCCATTCACCCACTGATGGACACTTAGGTTGATTCTATATCTTGGCTACTGTGAATCATGCTGCAATAAACATGGGGGTTCAGGTAACCCTTTGATATTCTAATTTCTTTCCATTGGATGAATCCCCAGTACTGGGATTGCTGAATCATATGGTAATTTAGTTTTTAGTTTTTTAACAAACCAACATACTGTTTCTTACAATTTCTTTACTAGTTTACATTCTTATCAACAGCGTGTAAGAATTCCCTTTCTCTGCATCCTCACCAGCCCTTCTAACTGGGCTGAGATGATATCTCATGGTGCTTCTGATTTGCATTTCCCTGATGGATTAGTCATATTGAGCATTTTTTCATACACCTGGTGGCAATTTTTATGTCTTCTCTTGAGAAATTTCTATTCAAGTAATTCACCCATTTTTAAATGGGATTATTTGTATTTTTGCTGTTGAGTTTTTTGAGTCCTTTGTATATTCTGGATATCAGTACCTTGTAAGATGAATACTTTGAAAATATTTTCTCCCATTCTGCAGGTTGTCTCTTCACTCTGTTGATTGTTTCCTTTGCTGTGCAGAGCTTTTTAGTTTAATAAAGTCCCATTTGTCTATTTTCCAGTTTGTTGTCTGTACTTGTGAAGTCTCAACCATAAAACCTTTGCCCAAACCAATATCCTGAAGTGTTTTCCCTATGTTTTCTTCTAGTATTTTTATAGCTTCAGGTCTTACTTTTAAGCCCCTAATCCATTTTCAGTTGATATTTTTGTATATGGTGAGAGGGAGGATTCTAGTTTCATTCTTCTACATATGGATATCCAGTTTTCCTAGTACCATTTGTTGAAGAGGGTGTCCTTTCCCAAGTGCATGTTTTGGCAGCCTTCTTGAAAATCGGTTGGATATAAACATATAGGTTTATTTCTGAGTTTGCTATTCTGTTCCATTGGTCTATGTGTCTATTTGCATACCAGCATCATGTTGTATTGCTTACTATAGCTTTGTAATATATTTTGAAGTTAGGTAGTGTGATGTTTCTAGCTTTGTTCTTTTTGTTGAGGATTGCTATGGGTATTGGGGGTCTTCCGTAGATCCACACAAATTTTAGGATTGTTTTTTTCTATTTCTGTGAGAAAGCCACCTTAATTTTGATAGGGATTAGATTTCTTTGGGTACTATGATCATTTTAACAATATTAATTCTTCCAATCCATGAGTATGATGTATCTTCCCATTTGTTTGTGTCCTCTTTAATTTCTTTCATCAGTGTTTGGTAGTGTTTTTTTCTTAAGCAGAAGTAGATGATCTTTATTCTTTTTTTAATTTTTATTTCAGCATAATGTGGGGGTACAAATGTTTAGGTTGTGTATATTGCCCTTCCTCCCCATGAGTCAGAGCTTCAAGCATGTCGATCCCCCAGATGGTGCATATCACACTCATTATGTATGTATATACCCATCCCCTCCTCCCACCTCCTATCTGCCCGATGCCCTATAAATGTTATTCCTATATGTGCACATAGGTGTTGATCAGTGAAGCCAATAAGATGGTGAGTACAGGTAGTGCTTATTTTTCCATTATCAGGATAACTCACTTAGTAGAATGGGTTCCAGCTCTATCCAGGAAAATACAAGAGATGCTATATCACCATTGTTTCTTATAGCTGAATAGTACTCCATGGTATACACATACCACATTTTATTAATCCACTCATGTATTGATGAACACTTGGGTTGTTTCCACATCTTTGCAATTGTGAATTGTGCTGCTATAAACATTCGAGTACACGTATCTTTTGTATAGAATGTTTTCTGTTCTTTTGGGTAGATGCCCAGTAATGGGATTGCTATATCACATGGTAGATCTACTTGTATCTCTTTATGGTATCTCCATATTGCTTTCCACTGAGGTTGCACTAGTTTGCAGTCCCACCAGCAGTGTATGAGTGTTCCTATCTCTCTGCATGGATGCCAACATTTATTGTTTTGGGACATTTTGATAAAGGCCATTCTCACTGGAGATAAGTGATATCTCATTGTGGTTTTAATTTGCATTTCCCTGATGATTAGAGATGCTGAGCATTTTTTCATATGTTTGTTGGCCATTACTCTATCTTTTTTCGAAAGTTTCTGTTCATGTCCTTTGCACATTTTTTGATAGGGTTGTTGGATTTTTTCTTGCTGATTTTCCTGAGTTCTAAATAGATTCTAGTTATCACCCCTTTATCGGATGTGTAGCATGCGAATATTTTCTCCCATTCTGTAGGTTCTCTGTTTGCTCTCGTGATAGTTTCTTTGGCTATACAGAAGCTTTTTAATTTGATCAGGTTCCATTTATTTACTTTGTTGTTGCTGTGATTGACTTTGGGGTCTTCCTCATAAGTTCTTTGCCTACGCCAGTGTCTAGAAGAGTATTTCCAATGTTTTCCTCTAAAATTCTTATAGTTTCAAGCCTTAGGTTTAAGGCTGTTATCCACCATCAGTTGATTTTTGTGAGAGGTGAAAGGTGTGGATCCTGTTTCAGTCTTCTACATGTGGCTATCCAGTTTTCCCAGTACCATTTATTGAATAATGAATCTTTTCCCCAGTGTATATTTTTGTCTGCTTTGTCAAAGATTAGATGGCTATATGAGGCTGGTTTTATATCTGGGTTCTCAGTTCTGTGCGAAAGGTCTATGTCCCTGTTCTTGTGCTAGTACCATACTGTTTTAATTACTATAGCCTTGTAGTATAGTTTGAAGCCTGGTAAATTGATGCCTCCTATTTTATTCTTTTTGTCTAGGATTACTTTTGCTATACGGGGTCATCTCTGGTTCTCTATGAAGCGTAAAATTATTTTCTCTATATCTGTGAAAAACAATGCTGGTATTTTAGTAGGGATTGCATTAAAAAGCTTCTGCACAGCTGAAGAAACTGTCACAAGAGCAAACAGATAACCTGCCTAATGGGAGAAAATATTCACATGCTACACATCCAACAAAGGGCTGATGACTAGAATCTATGTAGAACTCAGGAAAATCAGCAAGAATAAAAAACCAAACAACCCTCTCAAAAAGTGGGAAAAGGACATGAAAAGAAACTTTTCAAACAAAGACAGAATAATGGCCAAGAAACATGAAAAAATGCTCAACATCTCTAATCATCAGAGAAAAGCAAATCAAAACCACAATGAGATAACACCTAACCATAGTGAGAATGGCTCTTATCAAAAAGTCCCAAAACAATATATGCTGTCATGTTTGTGCAGAGAAAGGAACACTTATACACTGTTCGTGAGACTGCAAACTAGTGTAACATCTATGGAAAATAGTATGGAGATTCCTCAAAGAACTGAAAGTTGACCTACCATTTGATCCAGCAATCCCACTACTGGGTATTTACCCAAGGGGAGACAAAGTCATTTTATCAAAAAGACACTTATACCAGAATGTTTATTGCAGCACAGTTCACAGTCACAAAGATATGGAATCGACCCAAGTGCCCATCAATTCCTGAGTAGATTAATAATACGTGGTATATATATACCATTGAGTACTACTCAGTCATAAAAACTGAATTAATACCTTTTGCAACAATCTGGATGGAACTGGAGACCATTTTCCTAAGTGAAGTATCACGAGAATGGAAAAACAAACACCGCATGTACTCACTATTAAATTGGAACTAACCAATTAGCACTCATGTGCACACATGGAAGTAAAAGTCAACAGAAACCATGCATGTGGGAGGCGGGAGGTAGGGATGGTTGAAGTCATACCTAATGAATACAATGTACACTATCTGGGTGATGGGCAAAGTTGTAACGTTGACTCAAGTGGTATAAAAGCAATTTATGTAACCAAAACATTTGTATCCCTATAATATTTTAAAGTAAAAATCAATCAATAAATAAATACAACATCAAAGTCACAATCCAAAAAAATTAATTGGTAAATTGGACTTCATCAAACTGATTTTTTAATTTTGAAAAATATGCTGTGAAGAGTATGAAAATATAAACCACACACTAGGCAAAACTATTTGCAAATAACATATCTGACAAAGGCTTTGCATCCAGAATATATAAACAATTCTATAAACTCAACAGGAAGAAAAAAATCCAATTAGAAAATATAAAAAAATCTGTAACAGACACATCAACAAATAGGACATATGTGCCAATAAACACATGAAAAGATATTTAACACTTAAAACACCAAACCCTGGCAGAGATGTAGAGCAACAGGAACTCTCATTCATTGCTGGTGTGAGTGCAAAATGGTATAAGCACTTTGAAAAACTGATAGTTTCTTATAAATCTAAACATACTCTTATGATATGATTCAGCAATTGTACTCCTTGGAATTTTCCCAAAGGAGCTGAAAACTTAGGTCCACACAAAAACCTCTACACAGATGTTTATAGCAGCTTAACTCATAATTGCCGAAACTTGGGAGCAACCAAGATGACCCTCAATAGGTGAATGGATAAACAGACTATGGTGCATCCAGACTATGGAATATTATTCAACACTAAAAAGAAATGAGGTATCAAGCAAGGGCATGAAAGAAACTTAAATGCATATTACCGAATTAAAGAAGGCAATCTGAAAATGCTATATATTATATGATTCCAACTATATGAGATTCTGGAAAAGGGAAAACTATGTAGACAGTAAAAATATCAGTTGTTGCTAGAGATTAGGGAATGGGGAGAATGAATAGGCAGAGCATAGAGGATTTTTAGGGCAGTGAAACTATTCTGTGTGACACTATAGTGGTGCATACATGTCATTCTACATTTGTCAAAACCTATAGAATGTATAACACTAAGAGTGACCTTAATGTAAACTATGGAATTTGCATGATGATGATTCAATTTAGGTTCATCAATTGTAACAAATGTACTACTGTGGTGCAGCAATAAGGCAGTTTGTGTGTGTTTGAGGGGAAGGGGATATACAGGAACTCTCTGGACTTTCTGCTTAATCTTACTGAGTACCTAAAAGTGTTCTAAAAAACAGTCTATTTTGTTAAAAAATATATCCAACACCATTACCAATTAGGTAAATGTTAACCATGATTAGATGCCATGGCACATTTATTAAAAAGGTAAAAATATTTTAAAACAAATACAGAATGTACCAAATGCTGGTGAGAATGTGGATAAACTGGCCTCTCTCACACATTACTAGTGAGAATGTAAAATGGTGATGCCACTTTGGAAAACACTCTGGCAGTTTCTTATAAATTTAAGCATACATTTACCATATTGTTCAGAAATCACAATCCTGATATTTATCCTCGGGAAATAAAACTTATATTCACACAAAAACCTGTATACAAATGTTCATTCCACCTTTATTTATAATAGCCAAAATCTGGACAAATGTAAAATATCCCACAATGGATGAGTGGATAAACAAACTGTGGTACATACATACAATGGAATACTGCTCTGCAATAAAAAGGAATAAACTACTGATAGCTGCAACAACGGAGTGGATCTCTGGGGCATTATCCTGAGTGAAAAAAGAAAAGTCAAACTCAAAAGGTTACATACTATATGATTCCACTTATATAACATTGTTGAAATGACAAAATTTTAGAAATGGAGGAAATATTAGTGTTTGCCAGGAGTTAGAACTAGGGGAAGGGTGTGATTATTAAGGGGTAATGCAAGGGAATTTCTCTGTGGTGATGGGACAGTTATGTATCCTTATTGTATTGTTGGTTACTTTAATCTACAAATGTGATAAAATTTCATAGAACTATATACTGAGACAGAGACAGAGAGAACAAGTCAAAACTGGTAAAATCCAAATAAAGTCTGTACTTCAGTTAATATTGACCCAACATAAATGTCATGGTTTTGACATTATACTATGTTTCTGTAAGATATTATCACTGGAGAAAGACACATGAAGGATACACAGAACAAAGGAACAAATAGGAAAAAAAGCTAGTAAGATGTTAGTCCAACCAAATAAATAATTATATTAAATGTAAATCATCTGAATACATCAAAAGAGATTGCCAGACTGGTTAAAAGAAACAAGACCAACTATATACACTCTGTAAGAAATCCATTTAAAACATAATGATATAGATAGGTTGAAAATACAAGGATAGAAAGGGGTATTCCTTGAGAACCATAATCAAAAGAAACCTGGGGAGGCTGTATAATAATCAGACAAAGTCAAGATCAAAACATGCAATGTTATGGGGATAAAGAGGGGAATTACACATATATATATATAAAAAGGACAATTCACCAAATATACCGAGCAATCCTAAATGCGGATGTACATAACAACAAAGCTTTATAACACATGAAGCAAAAACTGATAGCTTTGAAAGGAGAAATAAACAAATTCACAATTATAATAGGCTACTTCAGCACTCCTCTCTCTGTAACTGAACAAACATGACAGAAAATCAGTAAGGATATAGAAGATCTAAATAACTCTTTCAGTCAACTTGAACTGATTGACATTTATTGAATACTCCAACTAATAGC
>NW_012142968.1:1066653-1068637 GCF_000956105.1 Propithecus coquereli | reverse complement strand
AAAACAATTTTTAAAATGCACAAATGATTTCACAAATACTCCACCAAGAAAAGATATACCAATAGGAAGAAAAAAAAACATGAGAAATTGTCAAGCATCATTAGCTACTAAGGAAATCCACATTAAAACCACAATAAGATACCACTACACACTACTAGAATGACTAAAAATCAAACAAATAAGAAAAACCCAAAAATACCAAGTGTTGAAGAGAAAGAGAATCAGCTATAACTCTCTTACACTGCTGGTGGAAATGCAAAATGAATACAACCACTTTGGAAAACAGTTTGGGTGTTTCCTACAAAGTTAAACATACACTTATATAACTTAGCATCCCACTCATAGATATTTACCCAAGGAAATGAAATCACATGTTTACACAATAACCTGTATGTTCACACAATTCATCTGTATGAGAATGTTTATAGCAACTTTGACAATAATTTCCAAAAACTGGAACCACCAAAATGCCCTTCAACTACAGAACAGAGAAACAAAGTGTACTGTATCCATTCAAAGGAATACTACTGAGCAATAAAAAAGGAACTACTGGTACCTACAACAGATTGGATAAATTGGAAATACATCACTCTAAGTGACAAAAGCCAGCCTTGAAAACCTTCATACTTTATCATTCCATTTGTACGACATCATGGAAAAGGTAAACTGTAGGGGCAGAAAACAGCGATTGGAGATGAAGGAAGAAGAGGAAGGTTTTGCTCAAAGGGCCAGAAGTTTTGGAGATGATGGAAATGTTCTGGGGTTGAGGTCACATGATTGTATGCATTTTTCAAAACTTCTAGAACTGTATCCTAAAAACGGTGTGTTTTATTCTACAAAAGGTATTCTCCAATAAATCTGACTTATAAAAAAGCATATCAAACAAGCCAAAAGAAAGGAAATATACACATATAGATGCATGAAGTATGGACAATAGTACAGGGTAATGTTAAGAGGGTTGAGCGTGGAGTAGAGAAGTACAAAAAGTATATTTTGAAAAAGGGCATTTTGAGGTTCAAGGAAACTATTTAAAGGTGAGGAAACTTAAGTGACCAAACTAGCCCTATTCCCTTGATTATGGGTGGGGATGTTTAACATGATGATCATATAAGAACACCTCAAATCCTTTTTAGCAATATCCTGCATGTCACCTGCTTTTTCCTCCCACTAATGTACTGAGTCGCCATGCTTCCAAAGTATCTGGGCAGCACAAGCAACATATTCCCTGCAATAGTGCAGATGATCTGAAAATGGGTGGTCCAGAGTGATTGCCCTGATATGCTATACTCTAGGGTTAATTGTTCCACTTAAATATATTTTGATAGATACCTCAGAAAGAAGCACATCCAAATTTAGAAATTTTATACTTTATATCTGCTATTTGGGTGTGGCCGCAGTATAACTTAGTTTGCTTTATTAAATGGCAGATAAATGACTTGCCTTTCTTAAATGTATTTTACTTACACTCATTTAACATATAGAAGAGAAATGGAAAGTATTATTTGAGTGCTCTTCGATTCATTTTCTTTGGAATTTATTTCAAATATATGGGTAAAATGTGTATTTGGGGAAACAATATCTTTAAAATGTAATATTCATATTCAATATCATAGAAAAAACATGCTGTATGTGTAGATACAACAAATACTTTTGTCAAAAATATTTTCTTAAAGTAAAAGGTGATGCTGCTTCTTATGTACTGCCTTTTGTAATTTCTTATGATCATTTGGGCCTATGCTACTGACTTTCGGATTATCACATTATAATATTTTCACATTATCACAAAATCAAAATGGAAATATTTCAGAAAGAAAAGCAATGTTTTAACTTCTTCAAAGAGACAAGATAGACATAATACTAGTCTGTTCAGTAACTAACCCCACTCCCAACCAGGTGGCTACATGCTGTTGCTGATTATCCCATTGTTTAATCTTAATTTTACCCTTTTTTGGGGAAGGTAAATTAGTAGTGGAAGAGTTAGAAT
>NW_012142968.1:1066040-1066603 GCF_000956105.1 Propithecus coquereli | reverse complement strand
AGAAATTAGAGGAATGCAGCAAAAACAGTAAAGAGAAATTGATAGCATTAAATGCTTATATTAGAAAAGAAAAAGTTCCAAATCAATAACACAAAATTTTACCTAAAGCAAGTACAAAAACAGAACAAATTGAACTCAAAGCAAGCAGAAAAATGAAATAATAAAAATCAGATTGGAAATTAATGAAATTAAAGACAGAAAAACAAAGAAAATCAGTAAAACCAAATCTGTTGTTTCTTTGAAAAGGTAAATCAAACTGGTAAACTCTAATCTGCACCAATCAAGAAAAAAGAAGACACAAGTTATCAATATAAAAAATGAAATAGAGAATAGCACCAAAAATCCTAGAGATATGAAAAATATAAGGAAATATTTAAAACAACTTTATACCCATAAATCCAACAACTTAAATAAATGGACCAATTTCTTGAAAGAAACAAAAACTCACTCAACACAAAATAAATATTCGATGGAATATTATTTAGCCATAAATGGAAAGAAGTACTGATTCATCCTACACCATAGAAGAACCTTCAAAAAAGTATGCTAAATTAAAGAAATCA
>NW_012142968.1:1064913-1065990 GCF_000956105.1 Propithecus coquereli | reverse complement strand
ATTAAATAATCCAATTTCCAAGTTTATGAAGTTGGCAGAAATAACATTCTCTTACCAATCAACAGCATGCTTTTAATAGAAGGAATTTAAGGAAAAAAATCACATCTCCTGATATACTCTTATTTCAATAAAGAAACGATACGTACAATATAAGTTGCATATAGAAATCTTCCTATTCTACCCGTGTTCTATAATAATAATGTATATTACCTGAGTAAAATAGTAATTTCTCCTTTATTCACTGGGATAAAGAATTGGTGGTAGCTAAGCTACAAAAACCATAAAGATCATCACTAATTTATGTAAGAACGTGGGGCCACATACTCTTCAAACCGCTAAGGTGTGGTAGCTATCATAAAATCTCCAGCAAGCAACTCAATTTGCAAGACTGAGCTCTCATAACCTGTAACAGTCAGTATAGTACATTTATTTAGTAAAATATTTAATCCTGCCATCAGCAAATAGGCAGGGGCCATCAGAGTGTCAGGCCTACAAAATAGCCCACCCATGGCTACCATCTGCTATTGGCAGGAGGCATGGTCAGTCCGTGTACCCACCCACAGTATACTTTTTCTTCCTGATATGCTGAATCTCTCTCCTTATATTATAGAGAAATGTTAGGCCCTTGCTATTTTGGTAAACTCTACACAAATGACTAGATGGGTGAGTGGAGTCTTTAGAATTCATTTATTCAGTCCTTGCATCCATGTTAACTTCTCAAATAATGATACTTATTTGTCCTAATTCTCTTATTCCGATATGGCTATCTATCTACTCAGGCCTGAATTAATGCCACCCATTTATTTCCTGTATACTATAAAAAAGAAACAATGCACTATTGATCTCAATTTGATGAGAAGCGACATTAAAACCTTTATCAGAAGCACAGGGCTCTATTTACATTAGATGATCTCCATCTAGCATAGAAGATAATATGCTTGCAATTTTAAAAGCAAATTACTTTTACTTTTCCACTTATACTTCTAAAAGTAACCTGCATTATGATTTACATACCAATTGATAAATTATAGTTAGATCCATCGTATATGGTGTGTCCTATTTACTTGAGTAAAGATC
>NW_012142968.1:1063306-1063768 GCF_000956105.1 Propithecus coquereli | reverse complement strand
CTTCAAGAGTTTCCCTTTGATTCTGTTCTGTTCACCTGAACCTTGCCAGCATAATTGATATTTATTAGCCCCTACTGGGCAGTGCTGTGCTAGTCTGATAGTTGTACCTTTTATTACATCTGTGTCACTACAGCACTATTCTTGGCAATGGTGTCTTAAAATATTACCAGCAAAGATATTGCATGGGGTTGGTTGTGAAGCTCAGGTAAAATAACACATATGTAAAAGCTTAGAAAAGAATAAAGTATTACAGAAATACAAGGAATATTACAGCATTTAATTATTTTGTTTTCTCTTTCAATGGATCATTTTTCCAATTGACCTTTATAGTCATTTTGAACAACTGATTTTATAATTGGAGATTTAATCATGTGTAGTATAGTATAAAATCTGTTATTTGTTTTCAGTTGGTATAGTTGAAGTCACAAGTCTATTCTACCATGATATTACTATAAGCAGAGA
>NW_012142968.1:1059918-1062279 GCF_000956105.1 Propithecus coquereli | reverse complement strand
CATTTCCAGCCTCATCTTCTAATATTTCCCCATTTTATTACTTATACTTTTCTAACTGTGCCATGTTGCTTAAACTTATATGTCTGTATAAATCATTCCTGTAGCCCCTTCCTCCTTTTATCTAGTCAACTGACTCCTAAGTTTCTGACATAGACTATTTCAAGTAGCCCCTCCTCTCCGAAGTGTCTTTAACTGACAAATTATGTCAAATTCCTTTGCTTTTTATTCTAATAGCATCACATACCTTTCCTTTATAGCATTTATATTCAGTATATACACATTTATTGTGAGATTATTTGATTATTGTCTGATTCCTCCACTAAATGTAAGATATAAGATGGCATGGCCATGTCTACTTTTTCTCACAGTGTGTATTTCCATCATCTAGCAGAACAGCATATACTAGATGCTCAGTAAATAATTGTTGAATGAATAAATATTGATCCTTTATGTCAAATCTTTGCTTTGCACATACCTCTCTTATTGCACACATCTTCGTACATGTCTATTTACTCTATTACCTTAAAGGCAAGAAGGTTTTGATGAAATTACATACATGGTAAAGATGGAAGCACCAAGGACAGTCTTCATAGATTTGCATGCTTTTCCTATAAATGAGAAAAATTGGTCTCAAAAAGTTTAAAAGATTTGCCCAAAGTCACATCGCCAGTAAATATTCCAAATTGATTCCAAATAAATTTTCAAAATATAATAAATGTATTCATTAACGATGGCATCTATTCACTGAAAATTATTTCAATGGATACTTATCTATTTATATATCCTTTCTTCCATCAACAAGTAGCAGTGTGACATCTGACAGATTTGGATTTAAATCATGGTTTGTACCACATGCTAGCTGTGTGACTTTGGGCAAGTTACTTAGGCTCTCTTAGCTTCTATTTCTTCAATTTTTAAATTTATATAATTAAATCTATCTTGTGGAGTAGTCGTGAGGATCATAAAAGATAATGCATGAAAATGCCTAGCATTTCAGGTGGAGAGGAAGTTGGGGAATGAAGGGTGCCATATTAATGGTTAATTACTGTAAAAATATATCCATTCTGTTACTAATTTGTATTCATCACACTGGGCCAAAATTCAAATAGTTGTGTGGTCTGTTTTTTGTGATCTTAAAAGACATCTTCAATTTCAAAATTCTAAATTCATTGAATCTACGACTTGTTTCATAGTCACATTATCTGGGTTGATTTGCTAACCTGGTTTCTCAATTTGCTAAGTAATGATGATAAATTAATTACATTGTACTTTCTATTGTTTTTAAGCACTGTTTAGCAATAAAAAAGACTATTGTTGCCTTGTTTCCTTGTTTCCGCTCATAGTTTCAATTAACTGATGTTGGAGTAAAGAGGCATGTTTGTAGGGGAGAAAAGCCCTGCTAATTGTTAAGCCACCACTCTTTGTAGCTGCTTGTTGGTATGCTCTGTATTATTTGACTTGATGCCATTTCAAATGTTAATTTTAGACTTCCTTTTTTCCTTATTACACATTTTGTACCATACTACACCAGTACTCTAAGAGACAGCTTAGAATCTCTGTCACCTTTTCCCCTTTCCTAATAAGCTTGTTCTCACAAGGATAATTTAAAATTGTTATTTGTCTTCAAACAACACCTTTCTTATCAGGAATAAGTATACTATGCATTCCATTAATTAGCAGTATTGCATTTAATATTCAGATACACATAAACCAACACAGAAGTTGAGGATTTAGTCTGCTTTCTAAACAAATGCTACATTTGTAAATACTTAACACCAACACCTTTCTAGTTTTCAAGCAAAATTCACGTCTTGCTTAAAATATCCAGGTGCTATAATTGAGGTCAAAGAAGCCATCTTTTTGTTTAAATCATGTGGATAATTGCTCCAACTCTCCACTTCACTTTGCATGAAGCAACCAATTGAATGAAATTTCCACTGAAAAATTCAGAGGGAAAAAAACCAATCAACCATGAATGTTAAGTATCTTTAAGCCAAAACAAGTAGCTTATTGCCTGAAATTACCAGTTATTTGGTTATACAACCTTGGTGCATTACCATATAGCCACGGTGGAATTATAAGAAAGAAAAATAAACATCCCTTTAGCATGCCTACCGCACTGCTTAGTCATATATACTCAGTGAGTTAGTAGCACACTAAAAATTCTCACTTTAATTTCTCATTTTGTCTCTTGAAGTAAGTATATGTTGTGAAAATTGATGTCAGTACAGAATAAAACATGATTTGAGAGCAGTTTAGCAGTTCCCTTTATTTCAGCCAATTGTCACAAACATCTGCTTTGGACATGGAGGAAAATTCTAGAGGTAGAAAACCAAGCAAGGACTAGAGTAATCTGATGAA
>NW_012142968.1:1055457-1058872 GCF_000956105.1 Propithecus coquereli | reverse complement strand
CATGTGCCACATCTATAAACTCAGAGAAAAAAATCTCAAACACGAGACACCTATTTGGTGGGTCTGCACACAGTCATGACACTAAGACATTCAACATTTCCCACTTCTCTGCCTCTTAGTCACAGCCTAATAAAACCCAAAGTTTTGTTTCTAAATGCTCTTACCTGGTTCTCAGGTCTCTGCTGATGTTCCAAGAATGGGAGGCAACAGCACAGGCTTAAATTGGAGTCGGCCCTACAGCCAGATGCTCTACGATGTGTCCTTCTAGAACTCATTGCACCTCAAAGTGGGTACTGTCTATAAATGTGTTCCCCCTGGAGTACAGTCTGAAAAGAAAACATATGACTCAGGATGGGACAGTGGTGGAACTGGGAAACAAGGCAACTCAATACAAGAGGAAGGGGAGGAGATGGGATGGGGGAAGAAGTTCCCAGAACCCGAAATCTCACCTTAACCCTTGCTCTCTGGGCATGCAGAGAGAGCTTTATGTTGGCTGTAATAAATTAAAAAGCAAGCAAACAAACAAACACAAACCACAGCAACTCTTTAGGCCAACTCTATCTCTTGGACAAGAGGAAGAGAATGCAGAAGAAAGGGTGAGTGGGACTCCACCCACTACAAAACCTAAGCTTTGCATACTCCTCAGGCATGGAAGGGAAAAGAAAATAGGCCTGAAGGGGAAAATAGGCTGAGTTATTCGCTCTTCCTCTATTTTCTCCTGGGATGTTCACTTACTTGTTCTTACTTAAATTCCTGGCATTCCGTCTCAGTACTGTCTCTATCCCTTGGTAGTTCCTGGCATAAATATACCCTTCAACCTCAGCGGAGACCTTCTGGGCCACCAGCCAATTGGCCATGTCCCCTCTATCAATAATTAGATTGTCCCTAATTATACAGCATTCAGTTGCTACAAATATCAACATGAGTAATTAACTTGGACTGTAAACCCTATTGACAACATCTAGTATGTCATAGCATTCAATACATATTAAGTCATAATAAACCAGTGTATTATTATGGCAATGTAAGTTTGTGGTAAAACTTAAAAAAATAGACTATACCAAAGTGTTTAGGTTTTTGAGAGATTAAAATGTTTACCAACTGAAAAGTTACTTGACATTTTAATTTCCATAGTATAGATGTAAGTAAAGTTAATCTGTAACTTTAAGTACTTGGATTTATGTGGCACAGAGTACAGCTGGAGTCTGATATTGGATTTTTATTTTATTTATTTAAAAGTTATACTCCATATAATTCTAAAAAGGATTCAAGGCAGCTGACATTGAATTGGAGATGTGCAATATTGTCAATCATACATTAAATTATTTCATTCAAATATTTTAACAAAGAATGATTCTATGTATTTTTATCATTCCTATCCTTATTTAAATGCCTCCAAATATAGTAACTAGGTGGAAAAAGTTTTTATCCT
Organism: Propithecus coquereli; assembly: GCF_000956105.1. NCBI lineage: Eukaryota > Metazoa > Chordata > Mammalia > Primates > Indriidae > Propithecus > Propithecus coquereli. The sequence continues at coordinate 1,057,440 of NW_012142968.1, read as the reverse complement.
TTTTAGAGAACATTTGGTGATGAGGAGGATTGCAAAGAATATTGCTGAAAGGGCAGACCTTCATTCTAATGAATGGTGGCAGAACATTTTTCTCCATCAAACCAGTGTGTTCCTATCTCCTGCCTTTTCAACTCTCCCCAATAATGTAATGTAATGTAATAGAAAAAAATCATATTCTCCCCATTTGAGGTAAATATCATTGCTACTATATGATGGTATATGATGGTGTCTTTTTTCCACATTGTCCAAAGCTACCCTTTGAAAACATTTCCTCACATTAGCTGTTAGAATCAATTACCAAGACATCAAACTCATGATTGCTAGTGACCCTGGACTGAGTTAATAGTGGGCTATCAGCATTGTGGCTTATACAAATAAAAGCAATGAAAATAGCATCCAATTTCATATACAAGAGCGGTCAGTTTGAAGAAGAGCAAAATGCAAGAAAAATGGGAGAAAAAATAATCCAGGCTAGGCAATATACTAGATGCTTTACATGTTACCTCATTAAATCCTCAAAATTCTACAAAGTAGATATCACTATCCCCATTTTGCAGATAAGAAAACTAAAGTTCAAAGAGGTTGAATGCCCACAGCTAATTAGTGGTGTAGCTCAAATTGGAATTGAAATCTGTCTGAGTTCAAAGGGTGTGTCTTTCTCAACACTCACCCCTGCGGTAAAGGGAAAACATAAAATATTAAGAACAATTGATCTCATGGAGACAGAGAGTAGAATAATGGTTACCAGAGTCTGTGAAGGGTAGTGTGGAGAGGGGCATAAGGTAGGGATGGTTAATGGGTACAAAAATATAGTTAGATATTTAGATAGAATGAACAATATTTGATAGCATGACAAGGTGACTATTACAAACAACAAGTTGGGGTATACTTTAAAATAACTAAAAGAGTGAAATTGGAATGTTCCTACTACAAAGAAATGATAAATGCCAGAGGCAAGAAATACCCCAGTTACCCTGATTTGATTAATTTACATTGTATGCCTGTATCAAAACATTACATGTACCCTATAAATGATAGTATAAATTGTCACATATCCATAATAATTAAAAATTTTTTAAAAATTTAAAAAAAGGATGAGGCACAAAAACAAAAGCTAATTTCCAACAGAGTGGCTACTCATTCCTTTCTCCACTGTTCTCACCCTCTGCCCCAATAATAAAACAAAATAATATGGAGTCTCTATTCAGTTTCAAAGTATATTTACATAGTTGAACTGCTTCTGAATAAATTATGTTTATCACAGTTTATGAAGATTTTTGCATTTCTGCATTCATAAATAAGGAAAAAATGAATTCTAAGAACTAAGGCTTAGAACTGTTAGTTTAAAGCATTAAATATCATTAGTATTCCAAGTCCCCAAACTTAGCCTGTGTGTTTCTAATATAATCATTTATTCTGCTATATAAACTCTTGGGATGCCATTCCCAAAAAAAATCAAATTAACAAAAAATATTTTCAGGTAAATTATTAATATAAATGATTAAACATAAGCTGACATGGATGTAGCATTAATATTCTAACACCAGTGCATAATCAACTAGAGGTCTTTATTGGCTCTGTACATTAGTTGATGGCTTGACGGATTTGGTGAATAACTAGAAGATTTTACAACAAGAGTGTATGTAATAATAATAAAATATTTCAATTTTTAATGACTTCTGGGGGCATAATCATGTCCAATCTTGAAAACAACTTTTATTTAATCTTGTTCCCTCTAGCTATCACCTTATTTACTTTCCTTTCGATGGTCAAACTTCTCAAATGGTCTACATAAGCTTACTCCACTTTCTATGTAACTTCTTCCTATATATACCACTTCAGTTTTATTTCTGCTCCACCTCACTATGGCAACTGCTTTCTCAGAGTTTATCAATGATCTCCTTCTTAAGCAGTCCACATTCTCACTTTCAGAGCATGTTGTTACCCATCACCTTCACGTTGAAAGTCTTTCATTGACCTCCA
>NW_012142968.1:1054767-1055407 GCF_000956105.1 Propithecus coquereli | reverse complement strand
CAACGGGGAAAATTTTTTTAAATCTATCTTTGTTTTTAAATAATTTTACTTGTTCAGTATAGTGGAGTAAGGAGAAATGTTACATAAAAAATAAACTTCTGACTTGCCCCACTATAATTAAAGATTATCTCATCTGCTCTGACTGGAGTGGAAATGTTGAACAGCTGTCTGATCCCCTCTATTCTACCCCTCACATGAAATCTCTCCAACTATTTGAAGACTTGTGGTTAAGCTAACCCTTCAGTTCTCTCGGGCTTCTTTTACCAGGGCAATTTTCTAAGACTTTCAAAGGAATCACTTTGGCTAGCTTACCCTGGCCCCTCTCTAAATACTCCATATCTCACTTGGGCCAGATGGGCTGAAACTGAATACATTATTCCACACAGAAAACACGATAAAAACCTAACTAATGCAGAATATACCAAGATTACATTTCATCCCCTTCACGCTATTAATATATCTCTATATAAGATAATGTTCACCATTTATAACCATAGGGCATTCTATTACTGGCTTTTTTGACCTATGACTCCCACAAGCCCAACACAATTATTTGCTATACTTATACATAACAAATCCAGGACCATCTTGTACTCATTTCTGTAATCTGGTATTCCTCCGTAAGTGAGCTTGCCTTAAA
>NW_012142968.1:1012386-1043172 GCF_000956105.1 Propithecus coquereli | reverse complement strand
ATTCTTTCTTCTATACCTTTCTGTGGAGTTAGATTTTTATGCTCTTGTTCTTTTTTTTATTTTTTACCCTAGAATTTCATTCTTTTCATGGCTTCTAAACATTTATGTTGATGAACGCTAAAGGTAGATCTTCAGGCTACTTCCAGTCTCATACTTCCTACTGAAAATCTTTATATGACTACTAATCATTACTATAGATTCCCCAAATCCAAACAAAAATCACTCATCATATTTTCCGCATAAATATCCTTTTCCTAACTCTCCTCTCCCCATTGTAACATTCTCTGATCTATGATTAATCACTTTCCTTTACCCATTATGTCGTCAGTCACCCAAGTCCTATCAAATTATTCCTTTCTCTCTATTCTTATTCTTCTAAATTAATTGGACACACCTGTTTAAAGCAAGAGCTGGACCGACATGCAAAGCTGCCACCAGCACTTTGCATTATGCCTTCAGAATCTCACCAAGGCGAAGTCTCATGCTTTTGCTCTACTACTTGCTCTATCATGCCAGATCAGTTCACATTGACCACTTTTCTCTGCCAAGTCCCTCCAACTAAAGTATTAGTTTCAGGGAGTTAGCATTTTAGATTTAACATTTTTCCCTTACAGGACATGATTTCCATATTTGCCCTTCTGATAAGACTATATGATGTACCTAGTGGCCCTGCCATGCAATAAATATTACTAATGCTTTGACATATTTCAAGAACTTAGAAACGATGTAATTCCACTTGCTGCCTGCTTGCTTGAACTACAACTCCCTTGGAAACATAATCAGGGAAAAGTAGAATACACCATTCCCATCTTAACTTCTCTATTCAGCCTAGATCCCATTATCTATCATTTCAATTATTCTCTTACCAGTTTCCTCACCTTTCATTTTCCATTGTCCTTATGTAGCATTCACATGATAAAATCCAAGCCATATATCAATGCAAATGTCCACCTATTTTGACCTACTGTGTTGAGCTCCTGAATGTTGTTGGAGAAAATGACAAATTGGTCTCATGCAAAGTCTTGGCCTCTAATCTCATCTTGCTTCCAATGCCACCCAGTAATCTTCCTATCGTCCTCTCTTTATAATAGCTTTTTCAAACATTCTCTACTTTCCTACCATCACTACCCCTCTGCCCCATAGTCTCTTCAGACAATCTCACCTCCCACTATGTGGAGATATTAAAAACTATTATAAGAGAATCCCTCAAAATTTCTGCCACATATCTATATACATACATGCTCGGCATTTATCTTTTTTTGTCTTAACTTCTCTATAAACATATCTGCTTGGCACTCAGTTTGTCTTCCTCCCATTCTGTCTCATTGGAACAGGTGACCTATCTCTGGTCTAAGGCAAATACTTCTACATATGCTATTGATCCTATTGTTTCCTGATGTCTCAGGGGTTGCCACCACTCCATCAAGTTCCCTGCCCTAAGTGCACTCATGTTCATATTCTCTCTCTCTCTCTCTCTCTCTCACCTCTGCCCCATGTCTTTAACCTTTCCTGCTCTACTAGTTCATCCCAACAGCATTTGCTTAAATCTCTATCTTAAAAAACATGGCTTCCTTTGATCTGATGCCTCCTCTATGTACCGCAACATTTGTTTCTTCTATATATTAGCCAAGTTTCTTTAAAGAGTTGTCTATACACATTGTTTCAATATCCAACCCTCAAATTCACTAATTTAATATAATTTTGTTTTTATCCCATTGAATGAGTGAAATTGCCAAAGTCAATAATGACCAACTTATTGCTATATCCAATGGTCACATTGACCTCTCCCTCTTACTGAAATACCTCTTCTCCTTCTTTTGGTTGCTAAGACGCTATCCTGCTTTTCCTCCTATCTATATAGCTACTACCTCTCCAGCTTTTTTGTAGGGGGGCCTCTACTTCCTTCAAAATTCCTTTAAATGTTGGTGTTTCTTAGTGTTATATCCTCAGCCCTTTACTTTTCTCATTTTATATTCTCTTCCCTATGTGATCTTATTGCTATATGCTAATAAATCACAAATTTCTTCTCTAACCCAGATATCCCTTCTTAACTATTAGATATATTCCACTTGAATTTCCCTCAGGCTACTTCATTCAACATATCCAAAATGGAATTTATCAACCTCCATATCCAATTCCAAACTGTTAGAACTGCTCCTCCCACTTTGTTTCTATTTTCAGTAAATAGCCTCTTCATCTACTTTGTTGTCTTAACTCAGAAACCTAGATGTCAACCTTGACTCTTTCTTTGCCAAACTTCTCACCATTGCCTAGATATGGCCAGCTCTTTCACAATGTTGTGCTTTTTCAAATAGTGCTTCCTGCACCTATAATGCCTTCTCTTCTTCCTCTTTGCCTAGGGCATTTCCTACTCATCTCATCCAGATTTATTCTTGCCGATATGATATTAAGTACCCCTGTAGGACTTCACTCTCCTGACCTTCCATAAAGCCTATTTATAACTTTGCTGTGATAATTACTCCATTGTTTTACTCAATTTTTTTTTATGTTCTCCAGAAGACTGTAAGTAATGTGAAGGTAGAGGCTTGTGCTTCAGTCATAGTCATACTCAAGTACTTAATATAGTACAACATTGGCATTTAAAAAGAGTTATTGAATAAATTTTTTAAAGCTTAGCAGAATAAAGAAGGCAGATAGAAAGTAAAACTAGAGACAATTATCAAAGGGGTTTGGTAGGAAAATGTAGAAATGTCCAATCTATAGAAAATATAGATCTTTCCTTCATTTCTCAACATTAACACTTTTTAGTCACTTTTTATGTGATTATAAAAAATATGTTCACTGTAGGACTATGGGAAAATACAGATAATTTTTTTAAAAAATAATATCATACAATGGTATCATTATTTTTGGATTATTTTCAAATATCTTCATAACAGAAAGTTATGAATATTTGATATACTCCAGTGTATACTATGATTATTATTCCTCAAGAACTCTTAGAGACTATATAATCTTTTTACATAGTTTTCATTCTCATGGGTTTCTTTTTTTCCATATAATGGGAAAAAAATTGTTTGTGGCCAACCAAGAACTGTCCTGCTTTAAACTTAAGTACTTGATTGTCCCTCGGCAAAGTTTTTCATGATCATAGAAGACAAGTGATCAGTATCTCCCTTTTCTCTACATAAACCCTTTTTCATTTTCTTTCAGGCAGCAATTACATTATCCCTTATCCTTCTCTTCTTCAAACAGAATAGCCTTAATTGTGTTAGGGCCTAGACTCCATCTTGTTGATTTTTTGGGTCCATTTTCAGAAAAGTCTCTCCAGTTTTTCCAGGTCTTAAATCAAATAGAATGGTATTTCCAAAAAGCAAATAAGCTAAAGAGCCATTTGATAATAATAAAAGAGATATCCAGCTTAGAAGATGAGAACCTGCATTTTAACAAAGCTCCAGGAATGCTTTTGTCTTTTCCAATCCTCTATTCAGACCCACACAGAGGCAATGTCTTTTTTTTCTTGTTAATTCATGCCTGAAAATCAGGGTGTTCAGGGGTTAAAAAACACTCATGAATTACTCATCGTATACAATTTCCAGCTCTTTATCAATGTCACTCTTCTTTTTAACAGCCAGATTCCATGCAAAGGCAACATTTTAAAGATTAATAATAAGGGATTTCTGCAAGCTTATTGATTTGCTGCTGACTCACTCTACTGGGTCGAGGCTGATTTTTTTCCCTAAACTTCCATAGCTACCTACACCATAGAGACAAAAGTTTTTCATCACTCCACAAACTTTCTTATACATGGCTTTTCACTAAGTGCGTTAACCAACTCAAAAATTTTGGCAACATTATTTCCAATTAATTGATATTATACTCCACTTGACTTTTCTCCTCAGCTTTATTATTCACTATCCACAGGGGAGGACAATATCCTGGCCTCCTGTGAGCCAGGCTGGTTTATATCTTTCTTGTCTGTCTGTGACCCTGAAAAGAAAAGGACCAGAAAGGCAGAGGAGGTGTCCTGTAGTTAGTTGTTAAATGTGTTTCACTACTATGGCCATCCCCTGTTCAACAACGCCTGGAGAAAATAGATACCATATGCAACAGGACAGTATATTAGACTAAACTAGTGTGTTTAGCTAAGTTATAAATGAGGAAGATACGTTGTTTGGCCTTGTACTTGTGTCTTCTTCCTCTCCCTCTTCTTTTCTAGCCCCTGCCGTTATAATGCCTAGGCCCCCATTGCTTTCGTGTTAATATTAATATCATCTCACCGACTGCCCATGCTCCCCACCAAAAGCCATTTGTCTGGAAGAACCATTTATTCTCTGGACGTTTTTCCTCCTATTTCTCACTAGCAACCCCTAACTGTAGTGTTCTTTCTTCTCAAGGACTTACTAGGAGATTGAACCTGATCTGAGAAAATAACTAATGATAAGATATTAATAGATGATAAAAGCCTAATGAGTTTCTGCTCTGAGACAACAAATAAGGACCATGATAAAGGCCTTCCATGTCTTAACTCCAAAGTGTGGTATTTTCAGGCACTGTGAATGACTTTTGAGAGATAAATTTGGGGCTTTCTCTGGGACGTCTTAAATTATATCCCACAGACATCAGCCAGAATCTCTTGAGCTTCTGTTATAGATTTATAGCAGCCATACAATCTCATTTTTTTTCTTCTTTTTATTCTTACCTTTCAAATCCCATCCCCTGTCAGATACAATCAGTGGCAGAAAAGAACCTCTACAGTTTATCAAATACTGCCTGGGGACATCTCTTCCCTTTCTTCCCCTCCCTAATAACGTGATTTTCCCTGTTTGGCAAGTGCTTAAGTGCCTGGACAAAGAGGCCTATGTTATTAATTATGTATATATACTCAAGAGCTTCTGCAATGAACTCTTTTTATAAACTGAAAGAGTAAGCAAACCAGTAAAAGGATCATGTTGGTTAGCTCTCAGGGGCAAATGGACCCTCTGGGTTCAGTGCCCCTTTCAATACCCCGCTCCTGGCAATACCCAATTAGTGCTTGTGCATTGCAAGGAAAGGCCAAATGGGGATGTGCCTTGCCAGGCCTCTGCACAACCCATGGAGAGATCTACTCACTGCTACACTAATCAAATCATTAGGCTGCACTCTGCAACTTACATACGTGCTAGAGATGGCATTTTAAAATGTTAATACCATGGATAAATGCAAGCCCATTTGAGAACTGTTCATATGTTCAATTGAAAGCACTCAAGTTCAAATTATGCTTAATTATTTCCCATAAACACAATTCTGAAAGCTTTTTGTTTATTTCAAGTGAAGAAAATCCATTTTCTCCCTACTGTTATTAACTCAAATAGTGTATGGGAAAAGTTTTTATTTATTTTTATTTTTTTGTTACCTTACCTCAGATTTGTCTAGCTTTAGATCTGGTTCATATAATACCAGGCATAGAAATTCTAAAACAAAAAGTTATACAAATCATCCAAACAGAGCTTTTGAAGGAAAAATATTTGGTAGCATTAAGCCCAACAATTTCTCCTGGGTGACGAGTTAAACAGAATTATTTTATAGACTGTCACCCACTGCTTTTAAAATTACTTCTGTTTTTATTCTTGCCATGAATCACTATTAGCTTTCCATCTCCCTTTCTATGTCTAGGTCTCTTTTCTCCCTCATACTCACGGCTACGCATTTGTTTACAGTCCACATTGTCAAAGACTAAATGATCATTCTTTGCAGCTGCTATAACCAATGTCCCTTGTATTTTCTGAGTCATTGGAGTCAGCGAGAGGTGCTAGAACCCTTCCTGCCCATCTGCCTAATTAATGACTATGCACTGCATCAAAAATTGCAGTAAGTAATCACACAGAAGATGCAGAAGGTATCAACTGTCTTGGGAGAGGGTGAACAAACAGGCAGAGATTATGAAGCACGTTTCCCTTGGATTTTAGCTGATATTTGTATTTAAATGAACAGCTTCTTAAAAGCCAGCCATCAGTTTGTACCTGAGATCCGGTGTGCATTTTGCAGCAGCATTTCTTAGTACCCAGAAAAAAGGAATGATATATTGCCGCAGTAAAAATGAAAATGCTAATGTGCACATGAGTAATGTTCTTCTCCTTTGAACAGTGTATACTAACTCAGGCTATGTGAAATCATTTACTGATGCATGTACTGATTTAAAATGAAATATCCATTAAAATTAATAACCTATTCAACATTCCTGGGGAAGATTATGGCTGTGAAAGCAAATGTTATCGTCTTTCTTGAAGAAATATTCCCCAAATGGTGAAATCTCTTAGATTTGCAATTAAATTAGAAATCTGGAGTAAGCTCTGATTTAACAAACACTTTACAAAACATACAAATTGCCTGGCTCAAAGTTTTATCCCAATAAGCTCAGTGCATACACAAACAGGTATTCTAGGGGCTTCCCTATTTGAGTAATGGATGAGATTCAAGCTTTCATTTTAGTTGGTGGTTTCGAATATCCAGCCTGGTAGAAATTTATGTGATTTTAGAAGAAACAGCTGTTTTAAGGGTAAATATAATGTTTAATTGGTTTCTGGATATTATTTTTTGTTCCCATGACTGTAGTCCCTGGGCTGACTTAAAGGGTGGACTCTGAAGTGAGAAGCAGAAAGGTCCCAGGAGAAGTACTAGATTTAAAATAGGGACACTCAGTTCCCTCACAACCCCTACTTTTTACCTCCTTTCCTCTACATGCAGAGTAATAAAAGAAAATCACTAAATTGCATCATACCTACTACTTCACACCCTATAAAATTGGTCAAAGAAGAAACTGCTCCACATCTAAATTAGATACTTCTTTAAAAGTCCAATCTGCATTATGTGATCAATAAATACTTGTTGGCAAGAGTGTCAAGTTTCAAAAGAAATCACAAGCTCCAAACTGAATCCACACACTGCCATTTTGCCCCTCTGGCTTTGTCTTCTCAAGTTACAAACAGGGTCTACCCTCTAAAGCTGTAGGAAAAATCTAATGTCTCATACTTGTCAAGAAGTAATAACAAAAGGACCTAAGGATAAAGCAGTCCACAAAGCAGAATCCCTTGTTTCTGAATGTACCTAAAATCTCAGTTTACTGTAAACAGATATGAAGGTATAGAGAGAGGTAGACAAAGCGGTTCATTATTAATCACTTAAGGCAGTCATAAAAAGGGACACATTTTCATTAACAGCAGGTTGAATCATTAGAAAACCTGAGCTACTCAATTCATATTCAATGCTTGCTCTGCTCCGCTGTGCTAAGTGAATACTGTGGGGGTGGGTAGATTGCTGTTAAATAAGATTCCAATTGAGAGTTTATTTCTTTGTGAGCCTAAACCAAGAGCTCACAAATTCAGAGGTAGTTAATTTTGATCAACTTTTTAGCAGGATAAAGTTTTGAGTTCAGCCCAAAGATTTCAGATGTCTTAATAATCCATCTTATCAAACAATAACTTTGAAGCTGTAAATTCTTACCCTATTCACTTTTCTCCAGTGTTGCCCTATGATTATGACAGCTACCATTGCTTTCCATCCACTCTATTCCCTATCCCTTCATTTTCACATCTTCCCCTCATCCCCACAATTTTTCCATTTTAATATATTCTCATTCAAGTCCCTTAGCAATCTGTGGTCCTTAAATTCTGACAGCTTTAAGATGTTTCATTTCCTTTTCTCATCTCTTTTTGGATAATTTTTTATCCTATTTTCCTCCAGAAAAAAAATTTTGAGAAACAGTAGGTAGGGAAGAGTCATCAATATTTTACTTGTTTCTCTCTATTCTTGGTAATATATATATATATATGTATGTATATATATATATATATGTATGTATATATTTATATATATATATTCCTCTATAGACCATCATTTTCTTCATTGTTCTTGGATCTTTATCTTTACACTTTCTGCAATAATCCCCTCTACCTCTTTTTATGTTTTTCGCTCACTCTTAAAACACTCCTATCATTTTAATCCATTTTATAATGTGTAATTTCAAGCTATAATGGTTTACTGCTCAGGAGTAAACTCCTTTGCTGACTCCTTTGCTGACATGCTCAATCCAGGCAAGCTGGTTTGGTTAAAACAGAAGCATACATAACCTAAACATCTGTACCCCCATAATATGGTGAAATAAAAAAAAAACAGAAGCTAATTTAAAATAAGAGAGTAAAGACAATCTTTTTTAGTATTTTTTAAAATTATTTTTGTCAGGATAAGTTTGACTGAACCCTTGGTTAAGATGAGGATGATAAAGATTTCTGATATTATCTTAGTCATCTTTTACAGGGGGATAATATACTATCCTCCTTACATCATCAATCACAATCCTTTATGGAGAACAGCAGATGGAATAGAACAGGAGTCAGTGTCCTCTTTTTTATTCCCTTATGGCCGTTTTTCTCCTGCTTTTCCTTTCTTAGTAGGATTCTTAGTCATTAATAATATTAATAAAAAATACTCTCAAAATATGATATCCTATAGTGCAATTGGCCTAGATCAACTGTCTCCAACAGTTAGATAATAATCTACCCTTACATCTTAAAGCCTTACCTGGGTGGTCTCCAAGCCATGTAGATCAAGGGTTGAAAAGTTGACATGTAGGTCAGTTTCCCCAATCACATATTCCTCTCTATGGCTTACAGACAGGCCCAGTGGAGGGATGCTGCAAGCAACAATCTGGTTCAGAAGGGAGCCACTGCTTTAACTTAACAACTGATACTCCCCTGCAGGCCTGCAATTATCACAAAACTTTAGTGAAATATCCATGATTCCTCATCACAGAATGATTGTCAATTTTTTACTTTTAAGATGATTCGACAATCCCAAAAGAGAGAAAATAAAATTAATATATTGGAGGTCTTGACTACTATGACCAAAATAAAAAAGGAAAAGCAAATGTGAAAGTTGTTGCTTTAATAAAAAGTCAGTCTCACATTGTGGAAAGTGCAATGATTGTTACCACACAGTGATGAGGCACTAAAAAAAAAGTTCAAGAGCCATAAAGACAATAGTATTAGGAAATACAGTCAACCAATCACCCAGTCACATTTCCCAGGACTCACATTAAATAGACAAGAGGAATGGAATTATACTATTCTTATCAAGCCATTCTACTAGAAAATGACAAAACAAAGGATATATCAGCAATGGATCCCCACAGCTCCCTTTAAGCCCCTACCTTCCATCCCATTCAGAACAGGAAAGCAGATAAAATGAACAAAATATTGCAGATTGGCAGCAGGCCAATGTAGAAGAAAACGTTCTAACTACAGCCAAAATCAATGCCATTAAATAGGAGGTTGAAGAAGACTGGGGACTTCACCAAACAGTAAATGAAGGAGCTCCTGTAGCTGGTGAATCAGGAGATGCAGCTATTGCTTGGAATGATGAAAGAAGACAAAGAAAGGGCAAGTGATACCTGTGAATGAAAGAATTTATAAAAGTTTGACAAAATAGAAAACCATATTAATGTCACCATGAACATATTTAAAGCTACTAAATCTCCACTGGAGAAAATTCCAAAAGCTACGTATCATAGAATTTGTCGAGTATTAAAACTATTCCAAAGAAACCACAGTGAATATATTTCAAACTCTCATTATTCTTTAAGTATTTATTTAAAGGTTATGATCAGAAAGAGGAAAGAATAGCCTAGCCTAAAACCCACAGATAGAAAGTTCTGTACCATATTAGTAGAGAGTATGGATATCACAGCACTAGCTAAAAGAAGTGCTAATAAATAACCTTGAATACTTTATTTTAATTAAAATTGGGATTTCACACAAGCTCCAGCCTCAAAGGGCAGGAACTGAGCTGGGCAGAAGGGAAGACAAATCACCTGTTTAGAAGATCATTTGCATGGAAAGTCCAATAAGGATTTCCAGAGGAACCAAAATAAAATCTATCCTGATTACAACTGCTTAAAGTTGAGTATTGGGAGGACATTCACTCACTTACAGATTTTGGAATATGAGGCAAGTATTTGGAAAACAATTAATATTATACTGCTGGTTTCATGCATTAAACAAAATGGAAAATTATTTAACAGACAGTTATTCAAATGTTACTTACTGGACTATCTGGAGAAGAGTTTACTATCCAAAACCATTAGCCACCTGAAAGCACTGGGATCTGAGTTGCTGTAGAATTTTTAATACCAGATGTTCATGTCAATACCCAGAACTATTACAGAATATTTCTTGGTCATGTTGTAAAAACCAGCACTACACAAAACTGCTTCAAATTTCACCATGTATACATTTACCATCTACCAAATAATTCTAGAGGATATCCACTCAAACTGTGGTAGGAATAACATTATGAATGGTAAATAAGGCCAATTTTAAAGTAGCTAAAATAGACACTTGCCTATCTGTGATAATTGAAGAGGCATTGGGAAAGGCACACGTTCCAAACTATCTCCTTCACATATAGCTGAAAACTCATCCTTAGGGATTCATTAATTTAAGGGTTTCAAAACTCATAGGTTTCAGCACTTCTCTCACCTCCAAATTAAAATGTTATTATTCCTAAGGAGTGCCAAGGGATGATCTTTATGCAGTCATCAGTTATTAATACCATAGTACTTTATCAGTTATGCTTAAAAATATGACCACTAGTTGAGAGAACTACACTCTAAGTTGGAAAGTAGCCCTAGGGCAAGATTGCAGCAGGAGAGGATATTAAAATAAAGGAGAGAGGAAGAATACTTTGTTTACTTCATTTGTCATTTTGTCAAATATCGTTCCTGCCTATAGACATGGATAACAAATGAAACAAAATTCCTATAAAGGTAGAGTAAGAGTAAAATTAGGGACATGGGTATAGGGATTAACACTGTAAATAAATGAAGGACATTTATTGCATGAATAGAATAGAATGTGAAAATGATATAGAGTGAAAGAGATTTGAGGTAGAGAGAAGAAAAAGTTGCAGGGGCTCATTTATACAAACATCTGCTTGGCAATGTCAGTGTAAGTACTGCTGAGAGGTAAAGTGATGAAGATGGTGTGAGAGTTTAGGACTTAAGGATATTAGAAATTGTTAGGAAGTACGGTAGAGATTTATAAAGAATCTCAACTTCCTTTGGTGAGACTTTATTGTCTAGATATAGGAATGGGAAAAACAGAAAGGTCAGACTACTAATGACAAAATATCATATGTCTCACCTGAAAACTACAATTGAACCAATGGCTTTTCACATGGAGACAGAGAAGAGGTAATTATTATTGAGAATTTAAATTGCCCCCAAACTCTCACACTCGAAGTAAACCTTTTAGAGAAAGTACGATTATGACCTATATAAGAGTGTCAGGAAAATGACTAGCTCTATACCACTAAAATGAAGTGCAGGAGATGGTATATTAGTTCCTAATAGCAAAATCAGCCTTGAAAACTGAATTTCACTGTTCTGAGTTATATTGATTTAGCCAAGGTTTTAATTGTAAAGCTATATCAAATTATCTTAAGGCTAAAAACACCTCAAAGGGCTTGGTGAGTTAGAATAGTGATGGTCATTTAAAGTGGTCATTAAAAATAACATTAAAACCAATTCTTTTGAAATTTATAAAAAAGAAAATACCATATTCCCTTTAGAAAAACTAAAAGATTGCAAATGTCTTTCAATGGTAAAGTGATTGAACCACATATCAAACTTAAAAATATATGTGGAAATTCTTAAATTATAGTTGGTCAAAATATGGGTAATGGTCCTAAGATTCATCAGCAAATTAGGAGAGACTGACCTATGAGAAACACAGGGTTGATTTAAAACAAGAGGCAAGACCTCACCGTATTTGGTTCACCAGCAATTAGCTTTCAAACAAGCTGTATGATCATCACCATAGGATGCAGTGAGAAGGAACTAGCACAACAAACCAATAAAATTTGACCAAGAGACAAAGAATTTGGCCATTAAGCAAAATCTCTAACACAGTGAAGTGTTCTGAAGTAGCTATTACACTTAGTATCTGAACATTAAATAGTACTTTCACAGTTTACAAAGCACTTTCACAAACATTGACTCTGTTCAGCATCACAACCGCCCATTTAAAATTGGCTCTCCACACACTAAGTAGTGTGCCCAAGGTCACAGCAACAGAGCAAGAACATGAAACCTTACCTTCAGTTTCCAAATCCCTGTAGCTCTGTTGTTCCACAGTTATCTCTCAATAGATACATTAAAAAAAAATCTTACATAAAACAAATAAGTATGCAGCTTTAGCAAGAAGAGAGAGAAATTTCTAGGCATCAGCCTGGTAACTACATAGGGTTCAAAAATCTTGGTTCTAGATCATGTCCCAGTGACAATCTACAAGGTGACATTTAGAGATACTATTTTATCTTATCAGGATATTTCTAGTCCAAAAGCAAATCACTGTAATAATATTGGGCAACTGATTTCATGTTATGAAGAATTTACACCAGATTATTCTGAGGGGTTTTTATTTATGTTTAGATCACCATAACAATAATCACATAAATCAAAGAACAACTATTTTCCCATTTTGGTAAAATAAAGAGCAATACTGCACCCTTTAGGAGATAGCTTCTTCTTGGGTGCTTGTATTAATATTTGGGTCCAGATAGAGGTAAATTCATCCATTCTCATCATTAATAATTCAAGAAGACTAGGGCTCCGATGACAACGCTGCCCTTTACTAAATTGTGACCTTAGATGAGTGACTTCACATCTGTAACCTTTACTTCTCTCACTTGTGAAATGGGGATTATAGAGGGGATGAATGGCTATAAGTTATAAAAAAAACCATGCACATAATATGTCATTTTTATAAAATTAATTATTTTTCTAGTCCATGGATCAGAGAAGAGACACACTCTTTAGTATAAACAGAAGATAGAAAGGGCAGAACTAAGGCATTTCCTCTCCTTGTGAGCATAGTGGCATTAAATATAGTTGATCTTAAAATAACATGAAGTGTTGGTCCCTTGTACATGGGCCTCTGCTGTTAAGAACCCATGCAAACACCACCAGGAAGCCAGCAGGAAAGAGTACCTACCAATCAGAACCAATTTATGTATTCACTCAGATTAGTTTTTTTTTTTTTTGGTTGTTGTTTGTTTGTTTGTCTTTGTTTAATGTTTTCCAAAACCAGCCATATAAGCTAGGTCTGCTCTCATAAGGTTTGAGGGTCCAAATTTGGGGAATAAATTAACTTCATTCCCTAGTTGTCCAAAGTATGTTCTGTTTACCATCATATGAATTTTTCTAATTCCCTCACACAGGAAAATCCCTACATAGCAGTAAATTCCTATTCCTAACATGCATGGAAGTTTCAAAAAATCTCAGTGCTGAAAAGAAAACAAGATCCTGAAAGGAGGCAAGATGGCAGACAAGAAACACTTCCAACCAGAGCATATCAGCAAGAAGGGGAAATTTTAGATGACAGAGAAAAAAACAAACAGGCAGACAAACATAGATCAGATGAGGGTCAGAAGGAATGGTGCCTGAACCTATAGGAAACTCTATGGGAACAGATTGTGGAGCAGAACTGGAAAGACAAAGGTATTGGCAGGGATTAAGCCACGAGAGGCTTGGAGACCAGTAAAAAGGGTAGGTGAAGCAGGTAAAATTCCCCTCCCTTGCATCTTGGACTGCTGATGGGCTCCCGAGCTGCCGGAGAGACCTGCCGACACCAGCCCAGAGATTGCTGCTGCCAGTGAGTCTCTTGTGGACAGAGCACCAGGCTCCCAGCTCCCTCAGGTAACCTCCTGCCCCACAGACCAGAGCTGACTGGCAGGCTCCATAATGCTTCATTCTCTCCTTCCCCTCCCCTACCCGTGGCTGCTGAGAGAGACAATTTAGCCACTGTCCAGAGGCATCCACAAGGAACGGGACCTTTCCTTTTAGGGCCCTGCAGTGGAATAAGGGATGATCAGACTGTGAGCTCCCTACCGGCTGGCCCTTCCTGGTGCTACTTGCCTGGTGACTCCAGCAGAGTGGGTCAAACCCTGAGGCAGGGAGGCATTGATCTAGCTTTGGGTCTCCATGGGTGGCTTGGCACCACCATTCTTCTCCCTGGCATGTTCAGAGATTGATCTCCAGGGCCCAGGGAACAGGCATGCCAGCCAGATCCTGTACACCCAGGTCTGGATTGCATTCCCCGGGGCACAGAACGGATATTTGTGAATCAGTCTACTGAGGCATGTATGCCTTCAGGGGCAGATCAGAGTGGGTCTTAGCTGCAGCATGCTTGAGGGGCACCCCTCCTCCTATGGGAGGGCCACAATCACAGCTCAGGCCATGATCCTGGGCAGGGAAACTCCCGGCCCACCTCACAGTTGTGGGGAGCTCAGCTGGCTTCAGGTCCTGCCTGCTGGCAGAGGTCCGGGAGAAACCACTGAATAGGGGAGGGTGGAAAGGAGCGAGGCCTGCTCCAGACTGCCAGACTGGGGGTACCAGACCACCCCACCTCCAAAAGCATACTTTCTGGTTGAGTCAGGCCACTTCAGCCCCTCCCTGGCTGCTTTACCCAGAGGTGGGGAACAGACATTTGACCCCTGTTAAAAGCATTTCAGGGCTAAAGGGCAGGCTCACCGAATCCAGCCCAACCCAGCCTCACTCCCCCACTCATCCCTGCTGAGGTGGAGAATAGGACACACCTGGAAGTCTCAGGGCCCCACCCAACACCTGAGGCACTAAAGTGCCTCTCCAGAGGAATGAGAAGCTGGTTACAGGACCCCAAAACAACACTGCAGTTTGCTCCTCCCGGCAAGCACCACCTACTGACAGAGAGGTCAATTTGCATGTCCTTTTACTGCATTTACTGACTCATCATACAGAGTGTGATCGATTCTTACCCATAAGCACCATCTACTGGCTCAGAGAATAAAGCGTGTAATTATGTAAATGAAAATCCAAAGGTAAGAAGCAACAGCCACTCCAGATAGGAAGGAATCAGGGAAATAACTCCACAAGTAGGAATAATCAAACTGAAAGATCACCCCCGAATGGTAACACCAGCTGTCTAGCAATAGATACCAACCAAAATCAGAACACTGAAATGACAAAAGAAGAAATTCAAACACAGATCGTAAGAAAACTCAGTGAAATACGAGAGAACATGGATACCCAACAGAAAGAAAACACACGAAAAAAATCCGGGACATGGAAGAAAAATTCACTAAAGAAATTGAAATATTAATAAAAATAAAACAGAACTTCTGGAAATGAAAAATTTATTCATGGCATTACAAAACACAGTGGAAAGCCTCAAGAATACGGTAGATAGAGCAGAAAAAAGAATCTCAGTGATGGAAGACAACACCTTTAAATTAAACAAGTCAGTTGCAGAGATACAGCAGAGAAATAAGAGAAAAGAGAGAAGCATACAAGGAATGTGGGATTATGTGAAGAGGCTGACCATAAGAATCATAGGAATCCCTAAGGGTGAAGAAGAAAATACCCAATGGTTGGATAAACTATTTGAGGATATAATGGAGGAAAATTTCCCTGGCCTTGCTAAAAATCTAGATATCCAGTTACAAGAAGCTCAAAGGACTTCTGGGAGATTCATTGCAAACAGGAAGACACTACAACACATAGTCATCAGACTGCCCAAAATAAACACAAAAGAGGCCCTCCTATCAGCCATAAGGTGAAAGAAGCAGGTATCCTACAAAGGAAAACCCATCAGATTAAATGCAGAATTCTCAACTGAGATCTTACAAGCCAGAAGAGACTGGGACACCATTCTCTGTCTTCTCAAACAGAATAATGCCCAGACTAGAATTTTGTATTCCACAAAACTCTGGTTGCTTTGTTTTAATTTTTTTTTGTTTCAGCATATTACGGGGTACAAATGTTTAAGTTATGTATATTGCCTTCCCCTGCCTCCCTGGAGTCAGAGCTTTGAGCATGCCATCCCCCATGTGGTGCACATTGCAACCATTGGATGTGTATATGCCCTCCCCTCCGCCTCCTCCCATCTTCCCAACACCCAATGAATGTTATTAGTATATATGTCCTTAAGTGTTGATACAAAGGAGAAATAAAAACCTTCTGACCAAGGAAAGACTGGGGGAATTCATCAAGACAAGCTCTGCCCTCCAGGAAGTCCTCAGAACAGCGTTACACATGAATCAGCACAATAGACATTCACCAGTGTAAAATCACCCGAAAGCTAATGGTCAAATGCCAGAAACCACAATGGCTGAAGAGAGAAAACAAAGCAACAAAGTTCAACTCAACAGGACGAACAGAAGTCTGTCCCACTTATCAATTTTTTCAATAAATGTGAATGGCTTGAACTGCCCACTGAAGAGACATGGGCTGGCTGAATGCATAAATATACATAAGCCAAGTATCTGCTGTCTTTAGGAAACACATCTAACCCATAACGATGCATTCAGACTCAAGGTGAAGGGATGGAAAAAAAATATTCCTTTCAAATGGAAATAAAAAGAAAGCTATCATAGCAGTTCTGATTTTTGATAACTTAGTCTTCAAATAAACAAAAGTAATGAAAGACATAGATGGTCACTATATAACGCCGAAGGGTACAATGCATCAAGAAGACATAACAGTTCTAAATATTTATACACCTAACTCAGGTGCACCC
Source organism: Propithecus coquereli (assembly GCF_000956105.1). NCBI lineage: Eukaryota > Metazoa > Chordata > Mammalia > Primates > Indriidae > Propithecus > Propithecus coquereli. The sequence continues at coordinate 1,026,622 of NW_012142968.1, read as the reverse complement.
AGATTCATAAAGCAAATCCTACTTGATCTAAACAAAATGATAAACAGCAGCACCATAATAGCCAGGGACTTCAACACCAATCTGACAGAATAGGACAGATCCTCCAAACAGAAAGTAAACAAAGAAACAATGGACTTAAACAAAACTCTAGAACAAATGTGCCTGACAGACATTTACAGAACATTCTACCCCAAAACCACTGTACATATGTATGTCTCATCAGCTCATAGGACATTCTCTAATATTGACTATATCCTAGGCCACAAAACATGTCTCAACAAATTAAAAAAACCAAAAAACAAAAAACAGAAATTATACCATACATCTTCTCAGACCATAGTGGAATAAAATTAGTAACCAATTCCAACAGAAACTCTCATCTCTACACAATGTCATGGAAACTAAACAACCTTCTCCTGAACAATTATTGAGTTAAGGAGGAAATAATGATGGAAATCAAAAGACTCTTTGAACTAAATGATAAAGGAGACACAAGTTATCAAAATCTGTGGGACACAACTAAAGCAGTCCTGAAAGGAAAATTTGTATCCATAAATGCCTACATCCAAAAGACAGAAAGATCACAAATCAACAATCTAATGAATATTCTCAAAGAACTGGAGAAGGATGAGCAAACCAACCCCAAACCCAGAAGAAGAAAAGAAATAGCTAAGATCATAGCAGAACTAAATGAAATTGATAACAGAAAAACAATAGGGAATGTTAATAAAACCAAAAGTTAATTGTTTAAAAAAATTAACAAAATTGACATGCCACTTGGTAGATTAAAGAGCAGCAGAAAAGAAGGGACTCTAATAAGCTCAACCAGAAATGAAAAATGGAAAATTACAACCGATACCACAGAAATACAAAATATCATCTATGAATACTACAAAAATCTCTATGAATATAAATTTGAAAACGTGGAGGAAATGAAGAAATTCTTAGAAACACACAGCCTCCCTAGGCTTAATCAGAAAGAAATAGAATTCCTGAGCAGACCAAATCAAATAACGAATTGAAGCAGCAATAAAAAATCTTCCAAAAAAAAAGTCCGGACAAGATGGTTTCACACCCGAATTTTACCAGACCTACAAAGAAGAACTGGTACCTGTCCTGTAGAAATTATTCCACAAAATCAGGAAGGAAGGAATCCTCCCCAACATGTTCTTTGAAGCCAAAATCACCCTGATACCAAAACCAGGCAAGGAAACAACAAAAAAGAAAACTATAGGACCAATATCCCTTTTGAATATAGAGGCAAATATTCTCAAAAAATTCCTAGCAAACCAAATTCTGATGCTTATCAAGGAAATAATCAATCATGAGCAAGTGGGCTTCATCCCAGAGATGTAGGGATACTTCAACATATGCAAATCTATAAATGTAATTCACCACATAGATAGAAGTAAAAACAAAGACCATATGATCCCCTCAATAGACACAAAAAAAGCATTTGACAACATTCAGCACCCTTTTACGGTAAGAATGCTTAACAATAGAGGCATAGATGGCACTTATCTAAAAATGATAAAAATGACAAACCCACAGCTAATGTCATACTGAATGGGGGAAAATTAGAAGCATTCCCACTTAGAACTGGAACCAAAAAAGGTTGGCCACTATCACCCCTTCTATTCAACATAGTGCTGCAATGCCTAGACAGAGCAATCAGGTGAGAGAAGATAATCAAGGACATCCAAATGGGGAGAGAAGAGGTCAAATTACTGCTCTTTCCGATGATATGGTCTTATATCTAGAAAACCCCAAAGATTTTGTCATGAGACTATTGGAATTGATAAATTCAATAAAGCCTCAGGTTGCAAAATCAATGTAAACAAATCAGTAGCATTTCTATATGACAACAACAGTCAAATTTAGAACCAAATCAATGACTCAACAATACCCTTCACAATAGTAACAAAGAAAATAAAAAGCCTAGGAACATATTTAACTAAGGGGGTGAAAGTCCTCTACAGGGATAATTACCAAACACTGGGAAAAGAAATAGCAGAGGATGTAAACCGGCAGAAAACCATACCATGCTCATGGGTCAGCAGAATCAACATTGTTAAAATGTCTATACTACCCAAAGTGATCTACAGATTCAATGCAATCCCTATTAAAACACCAACCTCATTTTTTTGAAGGTCTATAAAAAACAATTGTATACTTCATATGGAACCAGAGAAGACCGCGTACAGTAAAAGCAATCTTAGGCAAAAAGAACAAATTGGAAGGCATCAATTTACCAGACTTCAAGCTATTCTGCAAGGGTATAATAACTAAAAGAGCATGGTACTGGCAAAAAAACAAAGACATAGACCAATAGAAAAGAGGTGAGAACATAGATATAAAACCATCCTCATATAGCCATCTAATCTTTGACAAAGCAGACAAAAACATACACTGGGGAAAAGAATCCTTATTCAACAAATGGTGCTGGGGAAATTGAATAGCCACATATAGAAGACTGAAACAGGATCCACACCTCTCACTTCTCACATAAATCAACTCATGGTGGATAACAGATTTAAACCTAAGTAATGAAACTGTAAGAATTCTAGAAGAAAATGTTGGAAAAACTCTTGTAGACATTGGCCTAGGGAAAAAATTATGGAGAAGACCCCAAAGGCAATCAAAGCAACAACAAAAATAAATACGTGGGGCTTGATCAAATTACAAACCTTCTGCATAGCCAAGAATAATATCACGAGAGCAAACAGACAACCTACAGAATGGGAGAAAATATGCGCATGCTGCACATCTGATAAAGGTATGATAAGTAAAACCTATGTAGAACTCAGGAAAATCAGTAAGAAAATATCAAACAACCCCATTAAAAAGTGGACAAAGGACATGAACAGAAACTTTTCAAAAGAAAACAGACTAATGACCAACAAATATACGAACAAATGCTCAACATCTCTAATCATATGGGAAATGCAAAGCAAACCCACAGTGAGATATCAGTTAACTCCAGTGAGAATGGCTTTTATCAAAAATCCCCAAACTGATAAATGTTGGCATGGATGCAGAGAGATAGGAACACTCATACACTGCTGGTGGGACTGCAAACTATTACAACCTCTACAGAAAGTAATATGGAGATGCCTCAAAGAGCTAAAAGTGGAACTGCCATTTGATCCAGCAATCCCATTACTGGGCATCTACCCAAAGGAAAAAAACGACTTCCTTTAAAAAATACTTCTGCACTAGAATGTTTATAGCAGCACAATTCACAATTGCAATGATGTGGAAACAACCCAAGTGCCCATCAATACACGAGTGGATGAATAAAATGTGGTATATGTATACCATGGAGTTCTACACAGCCGCAAAAAACAATGGTAATCCAGCACCTCTTGTATTATCCTGGATAGAACTGGAGCCCATTCTACTAAGTGAAGTATCACAAAAATGGAAAAACAGGCACCACATACACTCACCATCAAACTGGTATTAATTGATCAACACTTATGTGCATATATAGTAGTAACATTCATCGGCTATTGGGCAGGTGGGAGGGGGGAGCAGGGGATGGGTATATTCACACCTAATGTGTGTTGTGCGCACTGTCTAGGGGATGGACATGCTTGAAACTCTGACTTGGGCAGCACAAAGAAAATATATGTAATCTTAATATTTGTACCCCCATAATATGCTGAAATTAAAAAAAATAATAAATCAGGATCCCATCCTCCTCAATACTGTGAAGTTATTTGTATTCTCCAAGCCTGAAATCTCTTGACAAACATGACACTTGCAGAAATTTGTTCATATATCTTTGTAAATAATCTACTTCTGTGGTGAAGTACATTTGATAGAATTAAAGCTCAGGCACCCTGTTATAATAACCTTCGATGGGAAGGATTGAATAGAAACAACTGTAGAGACCATAACAACTCCAGAAAAAAATACCTTATTGAACTACAACTACCAAAAGGAGTATATTAAAGACAAAAGTTAATTCCCACATATTAGAAGCTGGTCAAGGAAATGCCTCTGGGATTTTATTAGTTCGAAGTGACTAAAAGAACATATTCCCTTCAACAATTGGGTATTGCTTAAACATTTGCTACAATAACTGCTCAGAAATGATTCGCAACAAGTATCCTACATAAAATAGCCCACACAGTATGATATACTTTCTTGCATTTTTTATTCTGCACATATTTTTATATGACCGTCAAAGAAAAATGAATGTAGATAGAACACATTATCTAATCACGTGGCTAGGCGCACCCACGCATTATACCCAGGCTTAGTAACGATTTTTTTAAATATCTGATTGATGTGGCAGCTTAGAAACCAATTGCATCCTTGTAGCTTCAAGTTGCAAAAATCAATTTTGCACTGATTTAACAGATTGCTGTAGCATGGGACAAACAGAGCAATCAATGGTGATGTCAGCAGCCTCTTTGTCATGCAGACCTAAAGGAGTTGGCTATAATCAGTCAGAAGCAAAAAGCAGACACTGCTGCCAATATTAGCTTTGGGTATTCAGTTTCTTTGGTGCTGAAACAATCTGATAAAAACAAAAGGAAGAAGCCTTAGGGGCTTGAAACATACAGCTAGCAATGAAGGATATATATATTAAGTATGTTAGTGAATCGGTGTTTAAAATGAAAATGGGAGAGATTCATAGAAAGAACATGGCTTATATTCTAAATACCATGTGGAAATGAATTGGAATTATTAAGGGGAACTCAAAGGGAAATATTGGAGCTGGTGGCTAGAGAGGTTGAGGGATAATGTTCAAAAAAGAAAATTTCTGTAATTGTTATTTGGAAGAATTGTGAATTTAAGGGTGGTTCATATGTGTAATTACAGCTGTGAAGGAAAATGGGAGCAGAAGCAAAACGTTATTTTTATATTAAGTACTTGGCAGAATTCACCAAGTGTTTTTGTAACAAATGGGAAAGAATATAGGAATTACTATCTATTCATTCAATAAGTCCTTTATATTGAGACTACTTGATACACACCATTTCTGACGGTCTATGAACAAGCTAAAAACAAAAGTCCGGTTATACAGGAATGAGCCACTTAGATTTTATTTTAATTCTCTTTTCTTCCCAAGAGGCAGCTTCATCGCATTGCTCCAAATTTGTAAAGAATTTTCTTCTTGGGCCGGGCGCGGTGGCTCACGCCTGTTATCCTAGCTCTCTGGGAGGCCGAGGCGGGCGAATTGTTTGAGCTCAGGAGTTCGAAACCAGCCTGAGCAAGAGCGAGACCCCGTCTCTACTAAAAATAGAAAGACATTAATTGGACAACTAAAAATATATAGAAAAAATTAGCCGGGCATGGTGGCGCATGCCTGTAGTCCCAGCTACTCTGGAGGCTGAGGCAGGAGAATTGCTTGAGCCCAGGAGTTTGAGGTTGCTGTGAGCTAGGTTGACGCCACGGCACTCACTCTAGCCCCAGAAACAAAGTGAGACTCTGTCTCAAAAAAAAAAAAAAAAAGAGTTTTTTTCTTAGAATCCTAAGTCACATTTGTTCCATCCCTATAAATTAGCTAGAGGAAAGTGGGGAAAGGGGGAAGGGAGGGAAGACCTGATTATTTCTGTAAACATAGCAAGCTTATATGATTTGTTGCAGTTCACCCAGGTAATCATGGGAAGTTGGCAATAAAGTACAGCCCAGAATTCAACTCTGACCCCCAAAACAGAGGCAAAAAATGAGAGTAAATTCTCCTTGTGAGCATATCTTGGGAAAAAGAAGAAGCATTTCATCCATGATACACTTATTTTCTTCATGGAATGTTTTTCCCATATAAAGTGATATTCTTCAGAGTAGCTAACAAGAATAAATAAATATCTGAATATGAACTTAGGAAACACTGCTTCCTTTAACCTTGCTTGATTGTATAAATTGGGAAGAGTTATGTGAGTTCCAAATCCAAAGGCCTGAACCCTAACTCTCAGTTCTAGACAGAAAATGAAATCCCAATCTAATTTTATCCATTTAGAAACATTTGAGTGCCTACCATATGCAATGCACCATGGAGGAATAAATCAGCTGTCCCTAACATTTTTGGCACCAGGGACCAGTTTCACGGAAGACAATTTTTCCGTGGACTGGGTGGGGATGGGGAGCAGTGGTTTTGGGATGATTCAAGTGCATTACATTTATTGTACAGTCAAACGTCACTGCTAATGATAATCTTTATTTGCAGCCACTACCCAGCTCTAGCATTACCACCTCAGCTTCACCTCAGATCATCAGGCATTGGAGTCTCATAAGGAGCGTGAAACCTAGATCCCTCGCATGCTCAATTTACAGTAGAGTCCCTGCTCCTGTGAAAATCTAATGCTGCCTACTGATCTGACAGGAGGCAGAGCATATGCGGTGTTGCCAGCTATGGGGAATGCTTGTAAATGCAGATGAAGTTTTGCTTGCTGGCCTGCTGCTTACCTCCGTCTGTACAGCCTGGTTCCTAACAGGCCACTGATGGGTACTGGTCAGTGGCCCAGGGGTGGGGGCCCACAGAGATAAAGGACACTGCCCATGCCTGCTTGCCTTTAAGTAGCCCATACTCTAATCATAGGGATGAGACATGCAAAAAAAAATGGATAGGTTAAATTGAGTCAAGAGACAGGAGACAGTTAGGAGATTATTACAATATTGCAGTAGAGCACGTTAAAATATTCCAGACTAATTAAAACATGAACTAGTGTGGTGGCTGTTGAATCAGAAGAAAAGAGGCAGATATTAAAGATGTTTCAGAAGTAGACTTGGTGACTAATTTTATGTGATGGATGGGGAGGAGGAGGAAAAAATGACTCCCAAGTGTTTAGTTTGGGTGACTAGGAGAATGGTTATATCATTGATAGAAATAGGTAGGTCAAGAGGAGGAGCACATTCATGGGGGAAACTAAGGCATTTGATTTCAGGCATGATAAATTTGCAAAAAAAATTTTCTATGATCTTATTCCTATCCTCTTCCAAACCAGTGATCTCTATACTTTGTGTACTCCATGAGTAAATTTTGGGTACACATAGCCCCCACATTTTTAGGTCGATCATATTAATGTATTAATCTCTCTCTCTATACACACACACACACACACACACACACACACACACATACACATATACAAAATGTAGAAAATGTAAAGAATTAGTTCAAAATACCTATAAATAGTAGTTATACCATTTTTATTCCCACACCCCAATAGCTTGTTTTGCACAGTCCGTGTAGGAGATCGCTTATCTAAACAATTTAACTATACCTTATCTTTTCAATTTGAACATAGAAAAAATATTGATTTTCCTAACCCATGTTAGTTATAAGAAATTCAGATTATAGAAAAAAACATACTTTGCATCATTTTAAGGTAAAAAATATTTAGTAAAATGCCCACCATTTACAATGCACTATCTTTCAAGGTTTGGCATTAATTCAAAAGGCATGGAGATGTCTATAAACTTGATAGGGTTCACATGTGCATCTTGCACTAATGAAATCTTACAAAATAGCAAGTTAAAACTCCCCCAAAAGGACACACTTCCAAAATAGAACAACAGGAAAGTGAATCCCTATGGGACACAGTTTCTCTTGGCTTTTATACTTTGTGAAGAAAGGATTTGACAGTCTGGGGCATATTCTGTTTTAAACTTCACAACAACTTCATGGTATACTATGCATTAGGAAAAAATGCAAACACCCAGAAACCAGGGCTCAAAAGAATTAAATGATTTGCCCAAGGTTAATATTTGCTTGAGCTCAGATTTGAGTCCAAGTCTCAACCTTAAGTTACTCTCTTTTTACTAGACTACAGCTGCCTGAAGTCCCTTTGCCTCTTTTTTCTTTTTAAGGCTACTTCAGTCCTCTTACCAATACACATTCTTTAAATTTCCGCCTGTCTCTACCCCAAACTGCAGAGAAGAAGGAAACACAATCATTCTAAAAGGATAGGAAAAGTGACAGACTAATATTTCTCTTGTCTGTCTCCTTTTCTTTCCTAGAAGGCTAAGGTTGTATTCTCTCAATTTTCCAGCTTTTATTTCTATCACACTGACTTCTGGGTCAATTTTGTGTTAAAAACGACTACTTCTTAAACTTGAGCTCTGTCAACTGGAATTTACGTTTCACTTCTGGGGGTGGTCAGAACAGTACAAGTGCTCTGACGTCTAAGGGCATGAAATTTCTCCTTGTTAAATCCAGATGACTTGAACTGGCAAGACAGAGATCCATTTCCTCTTCAATAGGCTAGCATGGATTCATGGAGAACAAGTTGGGCCAAACTAAACACATTTCCTTTTTCAATAGTATGAATAACCTAAAAGATCAAATGAATGTCTTATAGCTAGTATATTTGAATTGAACAAAATATAATTTCCCTGTTGTTAGGACAGACAAATGTGGCTTGAGGGAATAGGAGGATTTATAGTTAGGTGACTAAGCATTCTCACCAAATGAATTAATTAATTCTGTTGACAACAGTGGAAAAGTATAAGGCTCTCCTATTTTATTCACATTGTTTTCAGAGTCTCAAATAAAAGTAGAAAAGGAATCCTTTCTAAAATGGCAGATGACAAAAGTGCAAGGGAGAGCAAGTTGCTCTGATACGAATCTGAAAGGATGGGTAAAATCTAGCCACATGAAATATTAGAAGTAATTAATGTAAAATATCTGAATTTAGTTCAGAAGATTAACTATACAAGGAGACCTGCCTTAAAAATCATATGCACAAAGAGGTCACTGAAGCTTTTCTTGTTGATTATGACCACAACAAACCAGTAGTGAAGGGTGGCTGCTGAAAAACAAAATCACAAAACAGAAAACACCACCACCCAAAGGCAAAGCCAAAGCAATTTAAAACAAGGCAAGGCTAGTTACAGTGGCTCATGCCTGTAATCTCAGAGCTTTGGGAGGGCAAGGTGGGAGGATCGCTTAAGACCACGAGTTCTAGACCAGCCTAGGCATACAGTGAGACCCCACCTTCCACCTTGTCTCTGCAAAAAATTTAAAAAACTATCCAGGTATGGCTGTGCATGCCTGTAGTCCCAGCTACTCAGGAGGCTGATGTGGGAGGATCACTTGAACCCAAGATTTCCAGGTTGCAGAGCGCTTTGATCTCTCAACTGCACTCCAGCCTGGACGACAGCGTGAGACCCTGTCTCAAAAAAAAAAGAAAAAAAAAAAAAAACAAAGAAAAAAAACTAATGTCATCTAAAACACTACAGTGTCCAGATCAAACTGTTACACAGAATGAACCATACTATATTCTGTGTGTAAGTGTCTGGAGGGCACACATTTGAAGGACATTGACAAACTGGAATGTAAAGGAAGGCAGAAAACCATCCTTGAGGAAGAGACTGTAAGGCTGGGGAGGTGATTGTGCACAGGACCCAGTAGCAACTTCCAAAAGTTTTAAGGTCTGTGAAATAAAGATTGAATTCATTCTCATTTTGATAAGGCAAATATCTAAATCATCAATTCATAGCACTATTAGTGTTTTCATTAACTAAAATATGAAACCCATGTAGGGTAGAGTAATATAAATCAGTTTTCTCCCAGAGTATAAGTCACTACCCGACTATACAAGATGTACTCTTGGAACTTTCACTTATTCTTTCAGGTACTATGATTTCATGTTCTCATTTAGTTTTAAACAATAGTGACATATCTTGGGAGCTGGACAAATTCCAAGTTAAATTGCCTTCTATAGTCAGGGAGTTGCTTGATTCTGGAGAGAAGCTGTGCTATTCCTGCAGCTGTGGATAGACTGAAGGGCCATATCACAACTATGAAGTGGGAAGAAGAGTGAGTAGACAGTCTGCCCAGGTCCATCTGTGCTCAATAAATTGCCTAAAGACAGGGTCATCTCTGGGAGTTTGAGGACATGTAGGAAATCACATTTTGTTCCCCCCTCTCAACAATCGAGTTATAGAGAATAAAAAGGAAAGCCTGAGAGTAAAAGAGTAGTCACTTAAATGTCAGCCTGACGGTATAGTTGTGAAAGAGAGGAAAGATAAGGCCACCCCTAGCTGCTTTGCCTTGAAGCATGAGGTAGGAGTGACTACAGAGGGGGAATGGGCTGTTCATGTGTTTGCATATGTATGCTTCAGGTATTTTAGTATCAGTTGATGAATTCCCTTCCTCACTCCCTGCCCACCCACAGAGGTACCTCAAAGTTATAGTCCAAGGGAGATTAGGCCTACTTGTAATATTCTAGGAAACAGTTCTGCCCACTGCCTTAGGGAGAGGAAATGCCTATTTTCCAGCTCACCTTAACAACCAGAGTGGAGCTTGAAGAGAATGTTTTGAAGAAAGATTTATCTTCTAAATCTGAGTCTCTCAGTTTCTGAGTGCCATTATTAATGTCCTATAGAAACTGCAACCATGCTTCAAGTGGCTGGCTGTGATCAGAAACCAGCCTAGTGGCCCTGGCAAGGGGTGTGAGACGCTCTTGTTTACTGCCAAAGCTCTACAGTAAGAAAAATTAGTGAGTTTAGGAAGATTGTCAGCTTGAACATCAGAAATGGACATTTTCTTATTTAAGAAACCAATAACTGTTAGGAAAGAAGGGAGAGATTGGCTGCTAATGAAAGCAAGATGGAATTCTGGAAAGCTCTTCAAGTATACTGAGACAAAGTAGCCTAAGTCTCCAGGAATACCAGTGAAAAATTAGTCCTTCACTCTGGGGCTTCCATGTCTGTTCTAAGAATACTCATGAAAAACTACTCACCACAGAGAAGTTGGGCCCTTAACATTCATCTAGAGGAAGCCAGGCTGCTGCAGTAGGAGGGCACAGAACTGGGAAGTAGGGGCTCTAGCTTTTTAGTTCCACCTCTGCCACTTACTCATTTTGTGGCCTTCAGTGAGTTCCTTTGCCTCTAACACCAGGATCTAACCACCTCACAGGGGTGCTAGAAGGGAGGACCCAATGAAATCACGGATGTGGAAGCACTTTGCAAAGCATAAAACACTATTTAACTGTGAGGGATTATTATCCAAATAATTTTCATGCCAACCCATCTGGTGTCACCCTCAAGGCCTCCTCATCTTTGGCACAAGATTCCCAACTCTCTGGTTGCTCCCTCCAAGCCCTATCTGGCTTGGGAACAGGAGATTTCACCCTCCCTTCTTTGGCCAGCTTCCTCCTTATAATGGGGCCAGTTGAATATAGTTATTCATTATCAGTTCTAGTTTCTCCTAGAGAGGCCCAGTCTTCCTCAAGAAAAGACTTCACCTTTCTATGAACACCAACAACTTTTCAGGCACAGCCTTCCCATGTGGTAGTTTGAGGCAGTGGAGAAAAAACTGGAGCAATCTACAGTTTCAGGGGAAAAATCTGTGATTTGAGTGCAACTTGTGTGTGTGTGTGCGCGTGCATGTGTGTGTATTCTGGGCACTTCATTTTCACACACACACACACACACACACACACTCACACACACTCACACCCTTTAATGAAAGACTCAGGCCAGTCTATATGCCACAATAATGAGAAATCTTACCTGATTGTTCTTCTCTGCTCCTGAGCCTGTGCTGTTCACTCTGCCTTCACTCTACCACCTGTGAAGATTCTAATTCAGTGCTGCCAATTTCTACCCTTTTGGGAGTGACAGGACTATAGGAATCTCTGCCCCCACCAATCATAAGTCAGAGCTCCCAAATCTTTGGCCAAGTCTGATTTAACCCTGTCTGTGTAGACATTACATTAGTGTTGTCGGCTTCCTAACTGGAGGCAAGACTTGGCCTCAAAATCTAGAAGCTGCTCTCATTCCTGCTGTCTAGACTCTGGACCTGCTTTCTCCAATTCCCACGGAAAACTCTGTGTACCAGTGAGTCAGAAAAAATACTCTGAAAGTATTCATAGGCAATATGAGGAGAATGAGGGAGAAGAAATCAATTCCTACAGAATGAGGGGCTTAAGTATATAATGGATACAAAGGGAAGAACTAAGGTTAGGACCCTGGGTGTCATATTAAAACAGAAGGAACAAGAAATGGACAGAGTTAAAATAGGCAGTGGGTTAAATGGCTTGGCACAAGAGCACATACCAAAGCAGGGTCCTAATTTGCAAGGAGAATTTCGTAACTTGACATCCTAACTGGCATGGACAGAAGTAAAGTCTAAAGATAAGATATGGGGAAAACTGAGGGTACAAACTGAGTCTGAGAATTGTGTCCTAACCTATAACACACCCAAATAGGTCCCCAGAGTAGAGAAGCCATAGAATGTTTGAAATTCTTAGGCCAGGAGTTCCAATTTTTAGCACATTACCTTGTATGAACAAGCAAGGACCCTACACAGGTGAGTAAGGCTATCCAGGGCTCAGAACTGAAGTTTAAGCAGGATACAGGGTTCTGGGGGTACTTTATTTGGTCTAACTAAATCTTGGGGCAAATGCCCTATGAGAATAGAATATAGAGTTTGTCTTTATGGTTTGAAGATTGGGGCATCTCACTTCATATTCAGTCCTGGAGACATGGCTGGTAGGCAGAATACTTCTTTCTCCCTCCATTTATGTTCTCTACTGCTTCTTGCTCATTTACCTTAGCTCTTATTCCAAGTTAAATCTTGTCTGTCCCATAATATAATTCAGGACTGGGATTGGTATGCCAGGAAAGAGATCTGCTTTGGTGAGTATACTCCACACCACATGTAAATAGCCACAGGAGACAAAAACTGCAGGCGGAAGTGGTATTAACTCTTGGCAGGACTTGTCATGGCAAAACTGGTCCCTACCAGAGGTGTCTAGGGACTACATCTGATATAGAGCATGCTTCTCATTCAGAAAAACAAATATTTAATATAAGCATCCCTGTTCTCCATGGAAGCGGGAACAGATGAAAGACATTTGGCAGAGTAGGGCCCAGACAGTAGCAAGATACTATGCCAAGGGCTAAAGATGTCAAATGGTGACCAGATGTTGGAATAGACTGTGTAGAGAGAATCACAGGAAAAGAACTACATCTGTTCTCAAGTGGCTTTATTTAAAATAATACCTACATGACGTTTTCCTTGTAGTAACTGGCATAGTGACTACCTAGCACAGAGCCTGACAAATAGTAGCCACTCAATAAATGGTTGTTGATTGAATGAATCATAAATTACACACTGAAACAGCGAGGCAAAACTTCCCAAGCTCTTTAATCACAGCTGTTAAAAGGATGTAAAGTTGTAGTAAAATTCATCATATATTGAATGAACTACTTTGAGAAGTAATTTTACATAGCTAAAGCTTAATTTTTTACTCTCATGATTTCAAGGCCTACAACTATTTCCTTAGGTATAATGGGGGAAACTATCTAAGACCTACTGAGATTAGAGGAAAATTGAGGAAATAGGAAGGCATCCAAACAAAGGTAAGAAGGCATCCAAGCATCTTAGACTGGGAGAGAACTATTCCTCACCTTGTTAATGTGACTGTGAAAGTTTGCTCTTGCAAAAAGCAAGACCTAAGGAAAAATGGGATATATCCATAGATTTCTATAGTGAAAAATTATTTCTCTAAACTCCCTTAATTCTGTTCAATTTAAGCTCCATTCTAAGTCTACAGTATTCTAATTCTTTACCATGCCTTGCCACATGAAGTAAAAGAAGACTGCTAGGCAAATGTGCAGGCCTATTTAGGCATAGGTGAGGCATAGGTGAGGCATAGGTATGGTTCTCCAGGCAAGAAGGGTACAGAGACTTAGGGGTCTGAAAGTTGTCAAGAGGATCACAGGTGTTCAGGTCTAATTATTTTTAATATGAAGGAAGCAGCTATTTGTTTCTGCTTGATTTTAAACTAATGCTGGGTGTGTTTGTACAGGTGTGGGTTACAGCTAGAAGAAATTAAGAAGCCTACAGGTGAATTTTGCTACTGTCAAAGAGCTAGGAAGAGAGATGATAGAATCACTTCTATCTCTTTTCATCTGGATCCTTCTCTGAGAGAAAAAGAGTAGTCACTTAGAAGTCTTCTTCTGTATCTCAGTGCCAACCCTTGGGGCCTCTTTGCTGAGCCAACTCTTTTTATTTCCCCAAGTTTTATGCCTTTTCCATGCTCCAGTTCCTCCTCCACTGGCTGTTTTACTGTGTTTCCCCCTCTCTCTGTTCCCCCTCCCATTTCTTGCCCTTTCATTGGCTCCCTGGAACTTGTTGGCCTCACAGAGCTCTGAATGATCACTCTCTCTAAAGTCGTTTTAAACATGGATCTTTCAGAATGCCCTTGGCCCATGGTTCATTTGTAATCCCATAAATACCAAGTTGACAGGAAAGACTGGACAGCAAGAAAAT
>NW_012142968.1:1005559-1011671 GCF_000956105.1 Propithecus coquereli | reverse complement strand
ATACATATACCACATTTTATTAATCCACTCACGTATTGATGAACACTTGGGTTGTTTGCAATTGTGAATTGTGCTGCTATAAACATTCTGGTGCAGGTGTCTTTCTTATACAGTATCATTTGGTCTTTTGGGTAGATGCCCAGTAATGGGATTGCTGGATTGAATGGTACATCTACTTGCATCTCTTTAAGATATCTCCATATTTTTCCATTCTTGTGATACTTCACTTAGTAGAAAGGGCTCCAGCTCTATCCAGGATAATACAAGAGGTGCTATATCACCATTTTTTTTTTTGTGGCTGAGTAGAACTCCATGGTATACATACACCACATTTTATTAATCCACTCATGCATTATATTGACTATATGGTCAGAAATGTCTATTCTCAGAATGTAGAAAATAACAATATCAAACATCAAACACTATAATTCAGTTGTATCGAGAAGGACTTGGAGATTTCTTGAAAAAACTCTTCGTGGAGAAGAGGCCTAGTTTAGAGGAAAGATCACTGAACTAGGAGTTGAGACACGCAGTCTAGTCCCAGATGTATCATTTAATTCTGGGGTAACTTTCGGCAAGTTACTCTGACAGCAACAACAATAGTAAATGTGTTTTATATATTTTATTATGAGTCAAACAATATAGGGAGTACTTTATATCCCATTTAATTCTTATAATACCCCTACAAGGTAGAAACTATTATAATCACCACTTTATAGATTAGCTAAGTGAAGCTCAGAGAAGTTGAAAGAATTGTTCAATGTTACATAGGACTATGCAGAGTTTTAGAATTGCAGTTCAAGCAGCTAGTAAGTGTCAAGACTAGTATTCAACCTCATGTCTATCTGACTTCTGATATCACACTTCTAACTGTTATGAAATGCTGCTGCTTTACCATATTCTATTGAGCCTTAGTTTCCACATCCATAAAAATGAGGGGGTTGGGCTGATCTCTAAAGTCTCTTTTAGCTCTAACAGATTGAGTCTAATATTGAAGGAATATTGAGATCTCCAGTGGCAGCTGAAATAGCAAATAAGAGCCAAAAATCAGGCATCAATTCTTTCCCTCACATCACGTGGAAAAGGATTTGTCACGCCATCGCTTCTCTTAGTGATGTTGGGAAGAAGCAGGAATGTGTAGCATCAATAAGATTCTGAGTTATTAGGTCAAAGAGAGAGAACCTAGCATTTCCATCAGGAAACTAAAGATCTGCCAGAAAAATACAGCTCCTCTGTTCAAGAATCTAGTAAGTTTGCCAGGGAAAAATGGACATTCTCTTCTGAGAGTGAGGAAGACAAGCTGGTATGCAAATTGGTAACCATAACAATGTAGCAAAAAGCCTCTGAATCTACTGAGGAGAATTCATTGAAGCTTGGCTTTCAAGGAAGGAAAGTTTTGATATATTAATTTCAGTGTCATAAATAACGAATTACTACTAGGGAGTAATAATCCAGAAGAGAAATTCATGCCTTTTGTTGACATACCAAAAAGGCATGAAGCACTGGTGAGGCCAAGAGTTATTCCAGGAGTTATCCTCTCTCCACATTCTCTTCCTTTAAGATCTTGCCCACTAACATGAGTTCAACTATCACATCTATGTGGATGACTCCCAAATCTATATCTGCAGTCCTATCCTATCACACTAACTCCAAATCTGTATCTCAGCTCCCTCCGAGACATTTCCATACTAACATTTCGATGCCAGTTCAAATCCATCAAATACCAAACCACATTCATTACCTTCTGTTCCAAGCCAGTTCCCTATAAAATGAGAAAAATGCTTTTATGTCTATAAGGACAAGTACAAATATAAAGCTTTATTATTTTTCTTAGTAAATGTCAATGACAACATTGCACTTCCAGGTACCTACCTAGTCCTGGGACTTTGGAGTACTTCTCTAAATCCAGGTACTCACTAAATCTACTAGATTTTTGGTTTGTGAGATCTCCTTTCTATTCTCAACATCATCACCTCCAAGCTGATGAATCCTAAATCTTTATCTCTCATCTTACTTAAATAAATGTAAATGTATAAATACCCTGGCACACAGTATCTGATCAAATAATGTTAGATGTATTTTCAAGTACAAGACATCTCCATTTAGATGTTTCTCTGGCACCTCAAACTAAACATGTCCTGAACTAAATGAATTCCCTTCCCTAAACCAATTTCTTCCTTTTGCTTCTAAATATCAATTATTGATACCATAGTCTACTCAATCACTCAAATAAAAATGCTGGGGATGAGTTAACACAGAATTTTTTCTTTCTTTTGGTAACTACATCCAATTTCTCATTAATTCTAATCAATTCTGTCTCTGCTTTCTTTCCCCAATATATCCCCTCCTCTATATCTCTGTATGCACCAGCCTAAAAAAAAAAGGATTTTGACTCAGACATACCTAGATTTGAATTTAGCTTGGCAACTTACTGTCTGATATTGGGTACATTTTTTAACCTCTTTGAGCCACAGTTTCTTCCTCTGTAAAATGGTCATGACATACCTATTTTATGAAGTTTCTCCCTGCATTAAATGGAATTATTTTATATACGGTCCTGAAAAAAAAACTCATCAAACTGTATTTCTCTTTCCCCACCTCATAATTAGATTACAAATAGCTTTTTTTCTCTATTTCATTTATTTATCCCTGATCTAATCTTTATTATTTCTTTCCTTTTGCTTACTTTCAGTTTGGTGTGCTCTATTTTTTAAAGTTCCTTATGGTATAGTTAGGCTGTTGATTTGAGATCTTTCTTTATTTTGATGTAGGCATTTACAGCCATAAATTACCCTCTGAGCATTGCTTTCACTGCATCACATAAATTTTGGTATGTTGTGCTTTCATTTTCATTACTCTCAAGGTATGTTCTAATTTCCCCAGTGATTTTTTTGACCCATTGGCTGTTTACAAATGCATTGCTTAATTTCCATGTATTTGTGAATTTTCCAATTTTCCTTCTGTTATTGATTTCTAGCTTCATTCCATTGTGGGTAGAGAAGATACTATGTATACTTTCAATATTTTTAAATTTATTTAGACTTCTTTTGTGGCCTAACAAATCATCTAGGGAAAATATTCCAACTGTACTTGAGAAGAACGTGCAGTCTGCTGTTGGGTAGAATGCTCTTATATATTATATCTAGTTGGATTATAGAGTTGTTCAAGTACTCTCTTTTCTTATTAATCTCTTGTCTAGATATTCTATCCATTATTGAACATGTGGTATTGAAGTCTCCAATTATTATTGTATAATTATCTATATCTCCCTCAAATTCTATTAGGTTTTGCTACATATATTTTAAGAATCTGTTACAAAGTATGTAAACATTTATAGTTGTTCTATCTTCCAGCCATATTGAACCTCTTATTAATATATTATGTTACTCTTCATCTCTTCTAACCATTTTGGATAGAAAGTCTATTTTGTCTGATATTAGTATAGTTTTCTTGGCTCTCTTTTGGTTATATTTACATGGAAAATATTTTTCCATCCTTTCACTTTCAACCTACTTGTGTCTTTGGGAATAAAGTGAGTAGCTTTTTTTCCTACTGCCTCCATAACTGCAGAATAAAATGAATACCTTATAAGCAGCATGTAGTGTCATCATGAGTTTTCCCCATTCTGCCAATCTGCCTTTTAATTGGTGAGTTTAATCCATTTACAGTTAAAGTGCTTACTATTACTGAAGGACTTACTTTTGCCATTTTGCTATTTTTTTATATTTGTCTGATATATTTTTTGTTCCACAATTCCTCCAATACTTCCATCTTTTGTCTTTGATTTTTTCCAGTGAATCATTATGAATTCCTCTTCATTTTACTTTCTGTATATGCTTAATTATTGTCTTAGTAGTTACCATGGGAATTATACTTACTATTCTAAATTTGTAATATCTAAATATCTAGTTTGGATTGATACCAAAGTAGCTTCAAGATTCATATGATAACTCTGTTCCCTACAGCTCTATGCCTCCCCTTTATGTTGTTATTGTCAAAAATTTAATCCTTATACTTTGTGTGCACATTAACATAGATTTTCAATTATTGCTTTGTTCATTTGTCTCTTAAATTATATAAGAAACAAAAAGAGGAGTTATGAACGAAAAATATAATAATACCAAATTTTATATTTATCTTCATGGTTACCTTGAACAAAGATCTATATTTCTTTGTACAACTTTGAGTTATCATGTAGTTTCCTTTCATTTCAGCCTAGAGGATTTCTCTTAGCATTTCTTGTAGGGGACGTCAACCAGTGACAAATTCCTCTCACTTTTATTTATTTGGGATGGTCTTAATTTCCACCTAATTTTTGAAGGATAGTTTGTCCAGGCATAACATTTTTAGTTAACATTTGACCCAGGAATTCCACTTCTGCATATATATCCAAAAGAATTGAAAGCAGGACCTTGACTTGTACAAAACCAAGGAAAAAAATTGAGACCAAAAAACAAACAAACAAACAGACAAAACAAACAAACAAAAAACACCATGTGAAAACCAATAAACTAGAAATGCCAAGGAACATAGAATTGCTAAAAATCAAATGAATGAAAAGAGCAAAATTCTGAGATATTCACAGTGAACGTAGAGGATAATGACAAAAAATTTAATTAGAGAGAAAATAATAGAGATGAAGAATAAAATATTATAGGAAGGATAATGCTAACAGAGAATAACTTCAATTCCATAAACGGAGAATGTATTAGAAGATATAACAGCAGAAAAATTCCCTGAATGAATAGAAGAATCAAATTTACAAATCTAAAGACCATACTCTGTGTTTCAGGTGAAATCTGGTCATATTCTTATTATATTATTAACCATTAAGAATGAAGAAGGCAGCCAGGCACACAAGTCAAGTCATGTGCACAAGGAAAAAAAAAAAAAAAACTGGCTAATGTGATGCTTCTCCAAAGATACAGCTAATGTCAGAAGACAATGAGAAAATGTTTATAATGTTCTAATAGAAAGTGTGATTTAAGAATACTAGCCAAGTTTTAGATCGTATGTAAATTTAACAGGCAGACATTCTAAAGCAGGAAAGATCTCAGAATCTTCTTTGGGAGAGAAAAAAGAAATTACTGAATAGTGAAGTATTACATTAAAAAAACTAGCAAGTGATAAATGCCTGACTAATTGAAAAGAAGAATGTAGACACTGTATAAAAAGTATTGGTAGTGAATGTTTATTCCATTTAATCATAGCCTCAAGAATAAACAGAGGGGTTTATGGTTACAGAATGTAATACAAATGTCATGTATTCTGATAAAGTTGTAACTGTTAAATACTGTGATTATGATATGTATGTGTGTGTACATATAATGCATATAAGTTTAAAAATGTCACAAAAATCAGAAAGAGGTAGAGGGGAGTATAGGAAATATAAGAGTGCTATTTTCTTCATCTTTAAAGTCAGAGAATCAATACATACTGTGTAAAATTGAAGAATAAAGCTTAATAATTCATGACCTCAAAATAAAAAAAAGGATTAAAGTCATCTTCCTTTACTGAGAAACAAATATATTTAGAGTTATGTTATGTATTTTATATTACTATTATTATGATTAGTTATAAAATGATCACTACAATAACTATCTATAAGTACTGTTCTAAATTCTTTTATACAGGCTGTACATCGAACCTTCCGTGCATAATCCCACCTCCCCAACAGATGATGTGATTATGAGAGTCACCAATTTCCAATCTGAAAAGCAAAGG
Source organism: Propithecus coquereli (assembly GCF_000956105.1). Classification (NCBI taxonomy): domain Eukaryota; kingdom Metazoa; phylum Chordata; class Mammalia; order Primates; family Indriidae; genus Propithecus; species Propithecus coquereli. The sequence goes on along the minus strand of NW_012142968.1, from coordinate 1,005,947 downwards.
AAGAAGGTGCGTTGGAAGACAATGGTACGATATGTGGAATTCTAAGTCAAGGTCAGTTATTCATTCATCAAATTTCATTACTACATGATAGTCCCTAAAATTTGACAACTTCACCAGGGCCTGGAAAGCAAGAACAGAAATGAAAAATCTGACTCAGTAGCGGTTTAGGTGCACTAAAGCAATAAATGAAAAGTGTTTAAGTGGCACTGCCTCCTATCAGGGAAGTGATTTGAGAAGACCTTACTGACTGATGGGGAGGAAAGATAGTGCTGCTTTAAGACAATTGCTGGCAGCAGAATGATTAAATGAATTCAGCAAAGTCTTAGGATACAAAATCAAGTCACACAAATCAGCAGCTTACATATAATCCAATAACAGTCAAGCCAAA
>NW_012142968.1:1004589-1005070 GCF_000956105.1 Propithecus coquereli | reverse complement strand
TTTTTTTTTAGGAAGTTTTTTTTTTATTGCTGGTTCAGTTTTGGTACTTAATATTGGTCTGTTCAGGAATTCTATTTCTTTCTGATTGAGCCTGGGGAGGCTGTGTGATTCTAAGAATTTGTTCATTTTGTTCACATTTTCAAATTTGTGTTCATAGATATTTTTCTAGTATTCATAGATGATATTTTGTATTTATGTGGTATGAGTTGTAATTTCTCCTTTTTCATTCCTGATTGAGGTTATTAGAGTTCTTTCTTTTCTGTTTCTCATTACTATTCAAAGAGACATGTCAATTTTGTTTATTTTTGAAAGAACTAACTTTTTGTTTTACTAATCTTCTGTATAGATTTTTTGTTCTCAATTTCATCTGCTTCTGCTCTGATTTTGTTATTTCCATTTTCCACGGGGTTTGGGGCTGGTTTGCTCATCCTTGTCCAGTTCTTTGAGATGACTTATTAGATTGTTGATTTGTGATCTTTCT
>NW_012142968.1:999935-1004480 GCF_000956105.1 Propithecus coquereli | reverse complement strand
AGCCCATTCTTCAGAGTGAAGTATCACAAGAATGGAAAAGCAAGCACCACATGCACTCACCATTAAATTGGCACTAATTGATCAACACTTATGTGCACATATGGAAGTAACATGCATCAGGTGTCAGGCAGGTGGAGGGGGGAGCACGGGGATGGGTAAATTCACATCTAATGGGTGCAGTGCTCATTTTCTGGGGGATAGGCACTCTTATAGCTCTGACTCGGGTGGTGCAAAGGTAATATATGTAACCAAACTGTACTACCATAATCTTTTGAAATTAAAAAAAACATAAACATGAAAATAATCTTGTAAGAAAAAAAGAGAAGTAGTTATAGGGTAAACTCTGGGGCAGAGATGAAAACAAGATTGGAGGAGGGGGTGACATGAGCAAAGGCTCTAGGTATACAGACAAGGCATGGCTTCACAGGGCAAAGTTCCTCCTATAGCAAGCTTCAAGAGCAGTGAACTATGAAGCAAGTCCTGATTCTGTCACATTACTACCTATATGACTTTGAGTATTGTCACTTTCTCTCTGTAGACCTCAATTTTATGACTTCTATGGATATTCTTGATTCTTTTTTATTCCTGAGTCTGATAGCCATAGGCCTACTTTTTCTGGCTAGGCTGAAGCTGGGACGAAGCTTTCTATCTGGTGAATACTAGACATCCATTTCCAGACACAGTCTTTGACAAGAGTATGAGATTGGCAAAGCTTATCTCTGGAACCCTTTCACCTTCCTAATTTGGTGGGCAGGCCTCAGCTTCACCTTGCTGCTTATTTCAATTCCTCCCCCAGTCTTTCAACAGCTAATCTAAAGTCCTTCAAAGGTTAGTTGATAAAGATTTAAATGCTGAAGGCAGAATGGTTGTCAGAGTTTAGGGAAGCATTTATGGAGAAGAGAGGTTAACATTTGAAGTGGGAGTATTTGGGTCAAAGGGAATAACCCAGTTTGCTGGACACAAGGACACACAGGGTAGATTTCTGGAAGAAAGTGCCTAGAAAAGTTAGAATGGGATCAGGCTGGAGGGCTTTATTCCGAGGTTTGAGGTATTTGAAATTAATTTGATTGACAATGGGGAGCCTTTGAAGATTTTTTCCCAGGGGGTGACAAGAACAAAATGAAGCACAATTCTCTAAAAAGCCCCAGTTAAAATGCAAATTATGTTCCCTGGGAAGGTAATACATTAGTTTGTTAGCACTTATTAACACCTTAGAGAGATTTATTATCAAGGAGCAAAATGCCCTGAGGGACTGGGTCACAGGCACAGGACAGAGCCATATGGATTAAGAAGGAAAAGGGAGAAAACAAGCTTCAGAGAACAAGAAGTACCAGATTGTATATTCCAGGGGGCCCCAGAACAGAGAAAAAACAACAAGAGAGTGGCATTGAGCCTGGGGTGGAAAGACATAGGGCACCTAGAGTTAGCATATGAGGATAGGTTCTGGGCTAAAGTATAGTGATCTGAAGACAACTTCTTGCAGAGAAGCTGTCTTCTGCTAGCTGGAAATCATGCCATGAAAGATTAATTAATTCTTTAGTATCTGGCACGTTTTTTCTTTCTTTTTCTTTTTTTTTCTTTTTCAGAGTGTTATGGGAGTACAAACGTTTTGGTTACATGAATTGCTTTTGTGACATTTGAGTCAAAGTTATAAGTGTGCTCCATCACCAAGATAGTGTGCATTGTACCTATTAGGTGTGAATTTACCCATCCCCTCCTGTCCCCTCCCACCTACTTGGTTTCTGCTGCGTTTTACTACCATATGTGCACATAAGTGTTGATTGATTAGTTCCAGTTTAATAGTGAGTACATGTGGTGTTTTTTTTTCCATTCTTAGGATATTCCACTTAGACGAATGGTGTCCAGTTCTGTCCAGGTTGTTACAAAGGGTATTAGCTCACCAGTTTTGTTATGGCTCAATAGTACTCCATAGTATACATATATCAATCCAAATGCCAATAAATACAGGAGTGGATTAATAAAATGTGATATATGTATACTATAGATTTTTCTAAGGTATCTGGAGACCCCTAAGTAAACTCAAATACCCTATAGAAATAAACATCTAATGTGTAATTGTACTCTAGTCTCATCATTTCTTGTAGCTTCCCTTTTCACATCTGTAAAATGGGGATAATGCCTAATTTGTGGAACTCATAGGTTTAGGATGAGAGAGATAATAAGAGCGTCAGATGAGATGGTAGGCGTTACACAATTTCATAAAATGTTGGACCACTGTAAGTGATTATGAGTATTTTTATAGTTTTCCGTTTCCCCCCACAATACCTAGCAGAGAGCTGGGCATTTTGTCATATATATTTATGAAGATTGGTCAAATTGAAATAAGTTGCTGTAACTTAATATATTTTCATAGGTATATGTAGCTAAAAGTCTCTAACAACAACAGTAAGGACAAAAAAGCCTTTCTTAAGGAAAGGTAGTCTGTGATCAATCTAACAAGATTCCAAAAGGTGTATGGAAGCTTGAGAGAAAGCAATTATTTAACTTTACTCTTGAAGTAGCCTCTGGAATATTTATGGCTAGGCTGATGAATATCTAAATTTTGCTTCAGAGTATCACCACTTCCTAATTAAATGCAAGTTTAGAATACTGCTGTATACTATTTCATTTTAAAGATGTGATCCAATACAATTGGCTTATCGAAACAATTTGTTGTGTTTAATTTTTAATATAAGAAAATGGCTAAGTATTTTGCTCAAAATGCTTTATCTCAATAGTTATCATTGGTTTCACTTTATCTGGATATATTTTTACTGAAGGTTTTTGATCATTCCAAGACTCTGTTTAAATTTGAGGGCAGAAGCCTAACAGCGTTTAAATGTAAAAATATAGCCTACTGATTTTCAAGTCATAGTCAGTTTTATAGGGCCTAGATCCTGGTATTTCAAAGCACCCTGAAGGCCACTCATGTTGCAATGGTTTTGTAATGGTTCTAGCTCTTCATATTCCTCCTCCTTCTCTACTTCTTTCACTACATACCAAACTGGCTGGGCACCCCTAACAGCAACAAATTCTTCAATATTGACATAGGTCAGTGAAAGGACAAAGGTGTAAAGGAAAAAAAAAGATCATCTTATGGAAAGCTCAGTTTTCAGAAGTGCAAGGATAAAATTTGAGTTAGCCAAACTGAATTGTAGTCCTGGCTCAGATACTTACTACTTTAGGCAAGTCACTTTCTCCTAAAGGGCCATGACTTCTCTATATGAATGCATTACTGGAATAGAAGATATCTAAGGTCTCTTCCACTTCAATCAATTGAATTTCAGTGCCTGAGAATATACAATACAATTCTGCCCACTGGTCTAGGAGAGTGACACAAAAGGACACGCAAATGTGCAGGTGCTCTGCCTTATTATTTCATTATATTAGTTTCTTAAAATGATTTAATGGAAGAAAGGCCACTTGCCTAAGTACTCTCCTGATTGTTGGATTAGAAATTCTGGATATTGGAACTAGGCCTTTCAGAGTACTTGATATTTAAGTATCTCACCACAACATCTCAAATGGTATAATCTCAGGATAAACCTCATTAGGATCACCTGGAATGACTGTTATAATTCATATTCCAGGGTTCCTTTCTAGACCTGGTGAATAAGAACCTCTTGAGTAGGTAGGGATTGGAAAACTTTATATTAACAAGCTCCTCAGTTATTCTAATTCCCACTAAAATTTAAGGACTGTGGATTATATGGTTAGAGTCAATTAAGGGTATGTCGGATATAGGAGAAGCAGGATAATTGTGCCTTGAACATAGTGCTTGCTGGGGCAGGGAAGAGTGTGGGGGAGGAGGTAGTCAGGGAACTCAATATAAGAAAAAAAAATCCAATTCCGGTAGTCTCATGGCAGAGTATTTGGGGTTTTCTAGACAGAAGATCATATTGCCAGCAAAGAGCAATAGTTTGACCTCTTCTGTCCCCATTTGGATGTCTTGATTTACTTCTCTTCTCTGATTGCTCTGGCTAGGACTTCCAGCACAATGTTGAATACAAGTGGTGATAGAGGGCAACCTTGTCTGGTTCCAGTGTTAAGTGGGAATGCTTTCAATTTTTCCCCGTTCAGTATGATGTTGGCTGTGGGTTTGTCATATATGGCTTTTATCATTTTGAGAGAAGTCTCGTCTATGCCTATTTTGATAGGTGTTCTTATCATTAAAGGATGCTGAATTTTGTCAAATGCTTTTTCTGCGTCTATTGAGAGGATCATATGGTCTTTGTTTTTGTTTCTATTTATGTGGTGAATTACATTTATGGATTTGCATATGTTGAACCATCCCTGCATCTCTAGGATGAAGCCCACTTGGTCGTGATGGATTATTATTTTGATAAGCACCTAAATTTGTTTTGCTAGGATTTTTTTGAGAATTTTTGCATCTATATTCATAAGGGATATTGGTCTGCAGTATTCTTTTGTTGTTGTGTCCTTGGCTTGTTTTAGTATCAGGGCAGTGTTGGCTTCATAAAACATGTTGAGGAGGATTTCTTCCTTCTTGATGCTGTAGAATAATTGCTGCAGAATAGGCACCAG
>NW_012142968.1:980422-998771 GCF_000956105.1 Propithecus coquereli | reverse complement strand
TGGATAGCCACATATAGAAGACTGGAACAGGATCAACACCTCTCACTTCTCACATAAATCAACTTGTGGTGGATAACAGACTTGAATCTAAGTCATGAAACTATAAGAATTCTAGAAGAAAATGTTGGAAAAACTCTTATGGACACCAATCTAGGGAAAGAATTTATGACCCCAAAAGCAATCAGACAACAACAAAAGTAAATAAATGGGAGCTGGTCAAATTAAAAAAGCTTCTGCACAGCCAAGGAAAGTATCACGAGAGCAAACAGATAGCCCACAGAACGGGAGAAAATATTTTCATGCTACACATCTGATAAAGGGATGATAAGTAGAATCTATACAGAATTCAGGAAAATCAGCAAGGAGAAATCAAACATCCCATAAAATGTGTCTAAGGGACACGTACAGAAAGTTTTCAAAGAAGGCAGACTATTAGCCAACAAACATAGGAAAAAATATTCAACATCTCTAATAATCAGGGAAATGCAAATAAAAACCACAATGAGATACCATTTTACTCCAGTGAGAATGGCTTTTATCAAAAAGTCCCAGAACAGCAAATGTTGGCATGGATGCAGAGAGAAAGGAACAATCATATGCTGCCAGTGGGACTGCAAACTTGTACAACCTGTATGGAAATTAATATGGAGATACCTCAAATTGCTACAAGTAGAACTACCATTTGATCCATTACTAGACATCTACCCAAAGGAAAAAAAGACATTCTGTAAAAAAGACTTCTTCACTAGAATGTTTTTAGCAGCATGGTTAACAATTGCAAAGATGTCAAAACCACTCAAGTGCCAATCAGTACATGAATGAATTAATAAAATGTGGTATATGTATACCATGGAGTATACTCAGCCACAAAAAGCAATAGTGGTTTAGCACCTCTTGTATTATCCTGGATATAGCTAGAACCCATTCTATTAAGTGAAGTTTCACAAGAATGGAGTAACAAGCACCACATATACTCACCATCAAATTGGTAATAATTGATCAACTCTTATGTTCACATATAGTAGTAACATTCATCGGTGTCAGGCAGGTTGCAAGGGGGAGGAGGGCATGAGTATATCCAAACCTAACAAATGCAGTGTGCACTGTCTGGGGGATGGACACGCTTGAAGCTCTGATTTGGGTGGGGCAAAGGCAATATACATAACCTAAATATTTATGCCCCCACAATATGATGAAATAAAATAAAAACAACGTTACTCGGAAGGGAAAAGTGACAGGTAACATTTGACATTTAAAAATCCCTCTGATATTCCAGTTGTAAATAGTATAGTATAGTTGTAACATCTTTAAGTTGTCCCAATTTTATTATCAGTACTATTTACTGCCTTTCCCCAAAACTGTGGCTCTAACTTACAGGAGGTGTTGAAATTTTCCCTTTGGAAAGTGTAATTTTCCTGGAGATTTTAAATTCCATACCATCAAGGTCTTCTCTGCACTCTGTGGTACCAAGCCTGACAGGAAAAAGAGCAGAATGAAAGCCAGAGGAAAAGGAAAATGTGAGAAAGAATACGGACAATGACAGATGAGCCAGTGAAAGTAACTAATCAAAGAGAGAGAGGGAGAGAGAGAGACAAAGAGAGTGTTTATAGGAAAAAAGAGAAGGCAAAACCACACCATGTGAAATACCGACTAGAGGCTGGGAATTTGAACAAAGTTGGAAAGGAAAAATAAGAAAACTAGGTAAATGGTTTTTTTTAGTAAAATTCTAATTTGTCATGTAAAGAAAAGATGGTTTAATTCTGTGTCTAACTTGGAGTAGTATCCACTGAAGGTCTTTGCTCCCCATACAAATGACTTTCTTCTTGAAGTTCAGAGCCTGTTTCAAGGTTGTCCCTGCCTTGGAATGACTTTAAAGAACTGGTTTTATAAAAACAAACATTTAAATCCTTTTGCACATGATGATATACTAATTTGTCAGACAGAGGTAGGTTACTACGGTTGCCATAGCCACAGTGATAGGCTCTATCTTGTGATTTTAGGTCCAGGGGTTCCTGCCTAGGATGATATTGCCAACTAACCTGTGTAAAATTCCCACAAAGTCACTCCTTCTTGGCTTTGTCTCCAGAAAGTCTCTGTTAAAATGCAAATATCATTACTGGAAGAGGTAACCAGTTCACACCATTAACATTCATTAATTTATAAGATTAGCTCTACAAGCACATTTGCTTGGATTAAGGCCCTAAAGGAGTGAGATAAATTCCAGAGAGTTTAGATCTAATTTTGTTGGGAGGAGTGTTACGAGAACAGGATAGTATTGGAAAAAACCTTGTGAACAGGGTGCTTCGAGGGTTCCACTTAAGGTTGACCTGGGAAAGGATAGCAAGGGCCAGGACAAACTGGAGGAGGTATGATGTATATTTCCTAGAGGCCAGTATTAATGGTTTGGACATCTGGGGTTGGGAGAAGTGTTGGAAAAAGATATAGATACAAGAAGACAATTTCGGGTGGGAAGATAGGGTAGGAGGAGAAAAAGCTCTGAAGATCAATTTCTTCAATAACTCCTGGTATGGCTTCTCTGGAGCTCAATTTCCTCATTTGTTAAGACAAGGTGGATGGACTAAATAATGTCAAAACTCCTGAAGAGGCTAGTATTCTAGAATTTTTGCCTCACAATGTGACCTGGGGCCTTCAATTCCTGGTAAAGTTGAGTTCCTAGAGCACTGGCTATTAACAAGCACTCTGATTGGAAATGTGAGACAAGGGAAAGACTTAGATAATAACTTGCTGGCTGTTCTATCTGCTGATAAAAGTTCAATAAATAATCCATTGGTTTTGAATTAGTAAAGGAATTGCATTCTCACAGGAGCTAAATGCCTATCCATGGGGTTGAATAACTGGAAAGAAAGTATGAAGAGTTTTTGCAGTTTCAACTTTCTTGCAGAGAACAGGATTGATGAGCAATAATGTCTCTCCCAGGGAAGGCAGTCAAGAAAAGAGAAAGTTCACAAATTTTCAGTCTGATGGAGATCCATTAAAAGATCACCAAGATCCATTAAAAGAAATGCTTTTAAAAGAAAAGCATTTCCACAAAAGAAATGCTTTGGCTATTATATGAGAGAGGTATCCTAGGATAGATAATGAAATCTTCAATAAACTTTATGTACATATACATATTTAGAACTTATAATGTGCAATAAAACCCTTTCAGCCCTTATAGTTACTTTTCTGAAAAGGATGTGTTTTTAATGTCTATTGGTATATAAATAGAATGTTCTTCACTGAGTTCATGAGAAATAAGCAATAGCTCAATATCTTTTAATCCTCTTTTTCAATATGGAGGGCAAAGACCTATTACTGTAGTCCCCCCTTCTTCCCGGTTTTGCTTTCTGAGGTTTCAGTTACCCATGGTCAACGTCGGCCCAAAAATATTAAATGGAAAATTCCAGAAATAAATAATTCATAAGTTTTAAATTGCATACCGTTCTGACTAGTGTGACGAAATCTCAGGCTGTCCTGCTCCATCCTGCTCCATCCACCTTGGACGTGAATCATACCTTTGTCTAGTGTATCCACACTGCGTATATTTACTACTTGCCCTTTAGCCGCTTAGTAGCCATTTGGGTTGTCAGATAGACTGTCTAATAACCAGTCAGTATCAAAGTGCTTGTGTTAAAGTAACCCTCACTTTACTTAATAATGGCTCCAAAGTGCAAGAATACTGTGTCTAATTTATAAATTAAACTTTATCATAGGTATGTATATATCATACAGAAAATAACAACGTAGTACATACAGGGTTCAGTACTACCGATGGTTCCAGGCATCCATTGAGGGTCTTGGAATGTACAGTCTGAGGATAAGCGGGGACTACTAGACCTAGAAAGATGACTTAATTAGTCCCATAGACTTTCAAAATTGGAAGATTGCCAGAGATAATTCAGCCCAACCCTCTCATTTTAAAGGTGACAAGGTGACTTACCCAGGGTACCACAGTGATTGTAGGCAAAGCCTGGATGCTAAGCAGGTCTCCTGACTGCCCACAGGGCCAGTGTGCCATCATGGTAAGAATATGGGCTTTAGAACTGCAGACGTGGGTTTGAACAACAAAACTACCACCTCCTAGCTGTGTGACCTCAAATTAGTTATTAAACATCCCTAAGCGTTGGTTTTGTTTTTCTCTAATCTGTAAAATGGGGGTTATAATATTAGGTTGATGCCAAAGTAATTGCAGTTTTAGCATTGTTACCATTTGCCATTTGATATCGCAATTACATTCTTAAATAAATGTGGTTATGTTATACATCATTTTAATGCACATTTATCACTTTATGTTTTTTTGCTAATGATTTATGACTTGCTGTTTATTTTATATTTATTTTAGACTATGGAAATGATGTTAGATAAAAAGTAAATTCCAGTGATTTTCTTATTCAAGTTCAAAATGGGTTGTAAAGCAGTGGAGACAACTCACATCAACAACACATTTGGCCCGGGAACTGCTAATGAATGTACAGTGCAGTGGTGGTTCAAGAAGTTTTGCAAAGGAGACGAGAGCCTTGAAGATGAGGAGCACAGTGGCCAGCCATCAGAAGTGGACAATGACCAATTGAGAGCAATCATTGAAGCTGATCCTCTTACAACTACACAAGAAGTTGCTGAAGAACTCAAGGTCGACCATTCTATGGTTGTTTGGCATTTGAAGCAAATTGGAAAGGGGAAAAAGCTCGATATGTGGGTGTCTCATGAGCTGACCAAAAATAAAAAAAAACCAAAACATTGTTTTGAAGTGTTGTCTTTTCTTCTTGTACACAACAAAAATGAATCATTTCTCAATAATGTTGTGACATGTGAGGAAAAGCAGATTTTATACAACAACCAGCGATGACCAGCTCAGTGGTTGGACCGGGAAGAAGCTCCAAAGTACTTCCCAAAGCCAAACTTGCACCAAGAAAAGGTCTTAGTCATTGTTTGGTGGTCTGCTGCTGGTCTCATCCACTACAGCTTTCTGAATCCTGACGAAAACCATTACATCTGAGAAGTATGCTCAGCAAATCAATGAGATGCACTGAAAACTGCAATGTTTGCAACAGAAAGGGTCCAATCCTTCTTCACGGCAACTCTTGATAGCATGTAGCACAACTAATGCTTCAGAAGTTGAACGAATTGGGCTACAAAGTTTTGCCTCATCTGCCATATTCACCTGACCTCTTGCCAACCGACTACCACTTCTTCAAGTCTCTTGACAACTTTTTGCAGGGAAAACGCTTCCACAACCAGCAGGATGAAGAAAATGCTTTCCAAGAGTTCGTTGAATCCCAAAGCATGGATTTTTATGCTACAGGAATAAACAAACTTATTTCTCATTTGCAAAAATGTGTTGATTGTAATGGTTCCTATTTTGATTGATAAAGATGTGTTTGAGCCTAGTTATAATGATTTAAAATTCATGGTCCAAAACCGCAATTACTTTTGCACCAACCTAATATCTACCTTGTGGAATTCTTGCCAGGACAATAAATATATCATCTATAATACGCATGTCAAGAAACAGCATACCATGGTGGTTAAGGAAGATTTGGGCATCTCTATGGGGTAGGGGTAGGGATTAGTAAAACAAAAGGAGGGAATTAAGAAGAGTGGAGGAATGGAGAGCAAATTCAGCCTTAGGCAAAACTGTGGCTTGTCTAGTGTGCCACTTATACACTTCCCCCGAACCAATTCTTGCTGCTTTTAGTACCACTTCCTTTCTTGCCATTTGGCAAACCTGTTATCCCTAAGGCATAGGTAGCTTAATGTGTTGCCCTTCCTTGGAGTATAACCATGACTTATTTAGCAAGTCCTCTTCTAAAAGGTTATTTTTTGCAATGAAATGGATTTTGGTACAATCTTAAAATGAATCAGAATATATGAAACTGGAATTCTCTGGAAAATCCAGGTAGGAGTAACAGTAAAAGTAAGGGGGCATTCTAGTCTCCAGTTTCTCTAATTCTGTTGTAGAGATGGAAGCTGAGTAGGAGAAACATCACTAGCAGGGTGTAGAGCCCAGGGAAAACCACATGTGGGAGAGAGGGAACCTCCCTGTGGGCCTGAACCACATAGTTGGGCAAGGAATCTTATCTGGAGTGAGATTCCCTCTGGGATTCTGGTATTCTGTAAGATATCCTTTTACTTCCTTTGCATGAAGTTTCTGATTCCTAGGTAGGTTGCTAAAATTAATTTTCTTCATTTTTAGAGGTATCAACAAGTCCAATTAAAAAGAAGAGCCTTTCCTAGCACCTTTCAAATGGTATCGCTCAAGCATCTGCCTACGGAGAGGACTTACCCTGAAAGTTGATATGGGTTGTATATGGAAATGGAAGAGTTGTGAGTATAGATTTCTCCACCAGATACTTTTGCCATAGGTCACCTGAATATTTAACTCAGGTATCAAAATGAGAGGATTCTCCCTTCTAATTCCTCTAAGGAGAGCAGTAGCCATTTTGAGAAGTGTTTGTGCATTGAGATCCAAGGCAGCTCACATTCAACCATTTCATTTGTTTTCAAACTGCTTACCTTGAAATGGAACTCTGAACATAATAATATGTATCAGTGGTATCCATTTCTCCCCCACCCCTCATTATGAAGTGTGAGTCACTAGCCTCACATTGCTATTTCCCTAAGTAACACAAGCCTGTCTGCTTCTTTCCCATTGCTTTAGTCATGCCAGCAAGGAGTGACTTCCTCTGAGAGTTGTAAATTTCAGTTCCTGCTATAGCTGATATATTTGTTAGATGGATTTGCAAAACAAAGTCTTTCATTGTCCTGATTGAGGCCAGAGTGACAATAAACCAGGCCAGTAGAATGGATACATCAACAAATAGACTTTTAGACTATGAAGAAGTGTCACTATCTGTTAACATGTTGCCACTCTTCCAAAATGAATTTGAATTTTGCACCTGAACCAAGAATCAAGAACCAAAAATAGCAATGTGCCCTTTCTCTCCACAGATCTATCTCTGTTCTAGTATATGATCTGAAAGGAAACAAACCATTGAAAGTCAAAATAAAATTAAGAGACTTTAATTAGGCTTCTCTTGATTTTAGGAACTGTACAATAAGCAAGAGCAGAAGGAGGATCTTATATGATATGATTTTAGTGTATCATGAGGTGGCACTAGTTCTTCCAAAACATCTTCCTCTATTAAACTGCTAATGCTCTAATATCTGTCATTCAGTCATTCTATAAACACTTTTGTTTACTATGTGCTAGGCACTGGTACTGGAAGATGTATGGGGAAGGGGAATGAGAAAAGGATATACCAAGAGAAGAAAAGTTTCATAAAGGAGAGATAGACAGGTTTTCTTGGTTTCTCAAATGAGGTGCTAACTGCACTATAATATGTTTGAAACATAGCTCCAATTAGCTAATTCAATTGGTGATCATACCTTTTGACCAGCTAGTACACTTCTTAGTTGTGGGAGAGAATTATCCTGTGAAGGTAATATTTTACATTTAGATTTTATTATTTATTTATTTATTTATTTACTTGAGACACAGTCTCACTCTGTTGCCTTTGATAGAGTACTGCAGCGTCAGCCTAGCTCACAGCAACCTCAAACTCCTGGGCTCAAGTGAGCCTCCTGCTTCAGCCTCCCAAGTAGCTAGGACTACAGGCATGCACCACCACGGCTGGCCAATTTTTTCTATTTTTGTTAGAGATGGGATCTCACTCTTGCTCAGGCTGGTCTCGAACTCCTGAGCTCAAGCGATCCTCCTCAGCCTCCCAGAGTGCTAGGATTACAGGTGTGGGCCACCGTGCCTGGCCTACATTTAGGTTTTATTTCTTTACTTTAAGGGTTTTGGAATGATTGTTGAGTAGGTATTGCATTAATTTAAGGTAAATTAAATCATCGAATTAAATTATTGAATTTACTTCAGTAATTCAATATCCACCCATGTTGTTAGCATGTAACTGATTCAGCACTCTTGTTTTGAACATGAGAAAGCAGGGAGATATTTTGGCACAACTTGTGAAGGTTTTTTACCATGTTTTATTTGTTTCTAATTCCTGAGAAGGATTACCTTAGGGTATATACTTTTTGTGAATCAACTTTGGATATGTTCAAAGATCACAGATTACACATTGTTGGCATCTGCAGTTTCCAACAAGGACCTACACTGGTTTTACCAATATTTTATACCTGATTCCTGAAACCAGTAGGCAATGATACCAATAATACTCCTGGACCACGCTGGTAAGTATGACCTACCCTACAGCAGAAATAGCACAGTCTGAGATGACTGACTTTCAAAGATAAGAAATTTCCTTTCTAAATGTTCTTTACTCTATATTTATGTAGTCAACCGAGAAATATAAACAGTTCATTTCTTAGTAGAGCTGATACCACAAAATTAAATACAAAATATTTTAAAAGGTATAATCACAATGAAAGCATTTCTCTAGATTATGAAATATTACCTTGGCTTATGTATAATGTACTATTGCTGTTAAATGTAAGATAAAAATTCTAGTGGTGGTACATTTATGTGATAATGTTTTAGTGATGTAAAAGTTGTCAATTTCCCAAGAGCACTATCCAAGAAAAATACTGTCAGGGACAGATCAATAAGCAGTCGTTCAAAATAATTCCCTTTGAATTCATCAGTTTTGGGAATTGGTTATGTCATGTAAGGGGAGAAATCTGTTTAACTATTGAATTTTAAATAGAAAATATTCACATAGGAAATCAAGCAAATGGTTCTGATTTTTGCTGAATGGGAAATATCGGATTAGAGAAACTAAGAAATTAGCATTGGTACAATACTATCAACTAATCTATTGACATTATCCAAATTCCACAAGTTGTCTCAGGAATATACGTTTTCTTCTCCAGGATTCTACATTCTATCTAGTTGTCATGTCTTCTGTACCTCCTCTGGTCTGTAATAGTTCCTTATTCTTTCCTTGTCTTTCATGACTTGGTCACAATTAGACTGAGATTATGTATTTTTGGCATGAACAGCACAGAGATGATGTATCCTTCTCAGTGCTATATATATATATATATATATTATCATTGATCATGTTAACTTTGGTTAAGGTGGTGTGTGACAGATTTACACACTGTAAAGTTATAATTTTACTCATGTAATTAACATATATCTTGTAGGGGAGATACTTTGAGAGTATGCAAATATCCCATTTCTTATCATATTTTTGCCCACTTAAAATTATAGCATCCATGTATGATTTTTGTTTGTGGTAATTATTGTTTGTGGTATAGTTGCCTAATGATGATTTTCTATTTCCCTTATTCTTTCTAAGTGTATTCATTGAAATTCTTCTATACGGAAATGTTGTTTCTTCTCTCCCATCTATTTATTTATTTATTTATCCATTCATCAGTTATTTGTACAAGTATGAACACAGGGATATTTGTTTTATTCCATGGGCTATAATCCAGTGCTATCATAAATTTTTTGTTCAAATTGTTCCAGTTTTGGTCATTGGGATTTCCTTCAGGTTGGTGCCTTTGTCCCTTTGACATCCCCGTTCTTGGTTGAGCACTTCATCACTTTCTGGGAGTATAAGATGCTCCAGCCTCATCTTTTATATTTTCTTCCCTAGCCCCAGAATCAGGCATTTCACCAAGGAAATGTCTGGTTCCTTTTTATTGGGGATGGTAATTAAAAACTAAGATCTGGGAACTAGGTATACTCATTGTTACTGGAATGTCACTGTTTCTAGTCTCTCTTTGTGCACTGAGATAGGAAATACAGATGCCCCTTGATTTACAATGGGGCCATGTCCCGATAAACTCATTGCAAGTAAAAAAAATTTATAAGTCAAAAATGCATTTATCACCCCAATAGCCCATCATAAAGTCATAAAATTGTAAGTTAAACCATCGTAAGTCAGGGACTATCTGTATATGTATGTATACTAACTCATATACACACAAACATTCATAATTATTTCTGTATCTATCCATGTGCCTATAAATTAAAACAAACAAGAGTTGATGCTGATGTTCCTGACTTTTATTTCTAATTCCAATCCAACACAACAGGGTTCATTTTAGCCTTGCCCCCTTTTCCTATTTGTTACTTCTTTCTCTGATAGTGAGAAGCCTGGCTCTCATTATCTACAATCCTAGTTGGTATATACATCAAGTAGTTTCAGTCTATTTCTGGATTTCCTATTCTATTGTATAGACAATTTTTAAAATTCCAATTGATAAGGAAAAGACTTTACCTTAAAATCGGGTTAGTATAGGGAAATAAGACTGGTAATGAGGTCTCCATCTGACTACACGAATTCACATAGACAAATGTCCCATGTGTTGTGGACTCTATTCTCTCCTTTACATGCAATCATTGTGGGGCAATTATTAAGTTCCTTTTCTTGGTTCACAGAAAGACAATTTAGGATAGCTCCTTGCTCTCCCCCTTATCTACATGGCAGTCAACCTACCATCTAGGGTGATACTAAATAATTATAATAGTAACAATAACTACAAGCTAACAGATGATTACATGTACAAGACACTAAGCTAAATGGTCTACATGCAGTATCTCATTTAATATTCACAGCAACCCCCCAGTAATGTAGGATTATAATATTTTCTCTCCATTTTCATATGAGGAATGTGAGGCTAAGAGAGTTAAATAACATGTTCAAGGTCATACATAAGGAATAGGAGCAAAGGTAATTTTGACATTAGTGTTAGCACTCAACATTATTTTACACTTTCTTACTCCAGTAAAGTGTACTGATGGGAAAAAGAAGCTAAGCAGCTATAGAGAGGTTGTTACCCAGGGCAAAAAAAAAAAAAAAAACCTCTCCAGAGGCCAATTCTAGTGTTGCCAGTAGCCTAAACTAGAATTTGTCGCAGTATTGTCTAAGGACCTCTCGTATCAGAATCACCCAAGATGTTTGTAAAAAATGACGATTCCTGGGCCTCAATCTGGACCTCTCACACCAGAATCTTTTCAGCAGGGCTTGTAAATCAGTAGTTTACACAAGTATTCCATGTGATTCCTCAGTTTCAGAAAGGTTGGTATAAATTATGTGCTCCTTGGTGGCTTGAGTATATGTGGACCTAGTCTGAACACCTATCTTATGCCAGACTTCCCAGTGTGGAACACCATTCCCTTTACTTTCCTAAATATATGACAATATTTGGTATCACAGGTCTATCAGTCCACATTCCTCAACCAGGAAGAATCTGATTTTAATAAGAAATACCTATTTTCTCTCAGAAAGCTACTGAAAGTCTAATTATTTCTTTCCCAAAGCTCTTTGCAGCCTTCGAATGAAGTAAAATAAGATACTATTGATTCCTATTATTTTATAAAGGCTGTTAGTGACTGCTAAATGCTAACAGTCTGTAAAATTAACAGAGTTTATACTCTAACTTTTTAGCATTTTCCCTAAAAACTATAACAGATTTGTAATAGCAGTTGTTTCAGAAGAACAAAAAACCTCGGGAATATGAAAATATATGATGTAGGCAGGGTTAAGTTTCAAAACTTGTGAGATGCAATCATTATTTGTTAAATCCTTATGTAGCTAGTACTCTAAACACACCAACTACAAATAATTATATTTGTTAGTACATTTTTAAATATAATCCATCTGTACCATTGATTTATGCACCCTTTCCTGCCCTATTACTCTTTTGCCGCAGGAAATATGCTACATCACTGCTTTGCCACAGCAGCTTCCACAGGACAGTCATCTTTTACAAAAGCCATCCAGTGGTCCTGCAATCACAATAAAAACAATATATCTTTCTCTCCGTATCTCTAAATCTGGTTACAGCTATGGCAATCAAGCCTATAGACTTGCAGCAAGCTAGAGAAGCTATTGGAGCCTCATATCAGGTTGTTCTTGGAGCCCATGCTATGGATCCACCCAGAGGCAGATTTGCCATGAAGCTAATAAAGTTAAACATTCAGGGCCCCTGACTTGCGTAAGTGCCTTCCAAGACTCTGAGAGGCAATGTGTTCACATGGTCACAAGCTTGTGTAAAATTTTCAAAAGTAAAGTGTTTCTATTATTATTTTTTTTAGTGGCATGGCATGTTATTTTTAAGTTTCAGGCCTACAAAACCTGGATTTAGTTCTGGGTCTACCATATCCCAAGCATTTTGTAGTTCTTAAACAATTAAGATTCTGTAGACTGGGCTCCAAATAGACACATTTTTTACCATATCTTGCTTAGAGTGAATACTGTTACTTACCTAAAGCCTGACTCTCCAGTTGGCAGCTCTGAGATCAGGCCAGAATGCCCAGGAAAGAAATTATCTTCTTCCTTTTTTCATTTAAAGAATGATTTTCTTCACTTTACTGCTTTGAAGGCACTGTGGGTTGTTTTCTGCCCTTTGGAGTCACAGGGAAAGAACTGGCTAGTGCAAATAGCTCTCTATTTCACCATTCTCCCCATTTCTAATCTCTCTCCCTCCCAGTAGGAAGGGTCATGACCCAGACCCAACCTCTGTTTTGTCTTCTGTCCTAGTTATCAGTGTTTAATCAGTATCTGCATTTAGTAGCCTTCATGCAAGGCTGAATTTAGCACAGTAACATACACCAGTATTCCAATCTCATCTTGAGGCAATGCCAACATTATTTACCTCCTAGATCTGTGAGCAGTGCCTCTAGACAATTTTTAAATGTAAAGAACTTGATTCAGTACTCAATATCTATAATGGCAAACAGAACAGTGCCTGAACATATGCCTCAAAGGAAAATTACTTGTAATAAACTAAAGTTTGGGCTTTTATTCTTTTAATGCTTCAGAGCTGCCTGCTTCAGTAACAAAAAAACACTTTTTGAATACTCATTGGGTGCATGATATTGTGCTAAATGTTACCGTGATTTTATGCTGTTTAGGGGAAATAGACCTCCTGTTCTTTGAGTAGAGAACCTCCAGTTAGGGGCTGGGGCTTCACATGGCTACTCCTAAGTCAGAAAATATAGAACTGAATAAAATCAGAATTGAAAATTTCTCTTTAAAATTTGGCTCAAACAAAATAAAGAATGGAAGTGTTGGATTATAACCCATTGTGTGTATAAAATAAAAATCTGTGAGCCCATATTGATAGAAACAAATTATTGAATAAGTAAATAAATAGGAAAGAAGAGGAAACTCGTATCTACTAGTAGAATTTCAGCTAGTAAATGTGGAGAGAATGATGAAAATAGAAAATCACTATTTGGCAAACACCACAGTAATAATTATTTCAGACAATAATCATCAATGTATGCTAAAATTAGTGGACAGAAGTATTATGAAACATAGGATATTTTCATAGTGTCAAAGTATCTCCCCATAAGATAATTATCAAAAGAAAAAAATAATGACTTTAGTGTGGAGAAACCCTTAACCAAATGATCAAAGTTAACATTACCAGTAGTGGGACAAATGGACAGCAGATGTTTTCTGAAATCATGCACTGATAGGCACACAATATTACTTTTGTGGTATTTCTACCAAAATACATAATCTGTTCACAAACCTAAATTGAGGGATATTCTACAAAATAACTGCCAATACTCTTTAAGGGTGTCAAGGCCCTGAAAGACAAAGACTAAGACACTGTTCCAGTTTAAAGGAGACTAAAAAGACATGGCACTAAATGTAACATATGATCTAGAATTAGATAGTGAATCAGAAAAAGCATATTAGTGAGACCATTGGTGAAATTTAATTAAGGTCTGTAGATTAGATACTACTATGGTATCATTAATTTTCTGATTTTGATAATTGTGACATAGAAATGATAATGATTGGAGAATCTGATGAATGGTATTTAAGAATTCATTGTACAATTTTTGCAACTTTTTTGTAAGTCTGAAATTGTCATAAAATGCAAAGTAAAAAATGTAAAACAAATTTAAAAAATTGGCTTATATTTCTGAACACAGCAGATATGCTTGATCCTTTATTAACTTGCTCTCACATTTCAGAGAGGTGGGATGCTCACTAATACCGCTTGAAGGCACTCAATGCATCACGTATTGAACACATCATGTATGCTAGGTATAAGACTGTGTGGAGAGCACTAAAATGAGCAAGACCTTTTCTCAGGTTTCAGTGTAATAAGGAAAAAAGACATTCCCAAGTAGGATGAAGAGTTGTGATTAGTTCTGGAAGAGAGAGGCAGATAGTGTGTCATAGGCACTCAGAAAGAGTTTATTTCCTGCTTTGGAGTATGAAAGAAAATGCCTTTGAGAAATTAATCTTTGGGCTACACTTTGAAGGATGGAAGCAGGATTTTGGTAAGTACAATTGTTGGTAAAGGATGTACAAGGCTAAAAGAACAGCATGAATAAACCTCAGAGGAGGAAAGAAAATTCAAAGACCACCCCCCCATGCCTCAACACTGCACATTTTCATGTTTTGTTTCAGGCCACATTATTGAGCTATAATTTGCTTATTATAATTTTTAATTGTTCATGAAACTGCATACTCATCCTTATAAAACACTCGATTTGACAGGTGTCTTTGGGATCTTTTTACCCAACCACTTCATTTTGGTGCTGGGGAAAATAAAGAGGCTCTTCTAAGACCTCACAAACTTAGTGGCAGCAGTAGGGCTAAGACCCAGAGCTCCTGTCTCCCAATTTAACACTCTATCTACTCCAACACTGTGAAACTTTTAAATAAGCATTCCGATATCAGCTAGATGCATTACCATGCAGAGACAGGAATCTTCATACTGGCTTCAACGGCTTCCTATCATCACCAGGATTTAATCTTACTGCAATTCTGCCTTCCTTTCCCTGTGCCCCTCGTATCTTCATTATAAAGTTTACATTGAAGTTGGTCAGAGCGGCACAGTTTCAAGGCACTCTGTGACAGCTAATGAGTAGCCAGCTATTTATTAGATAACTTTGATGGGACTGGAGTTCTATTCTTTTAAGCCCACTCATGTGTTCATTTTTTCTGGTTGCAATTGGCTGATGAATCATTCTTTTGTCTGAAACAAAACAATCAACAGAAAAGCCAAATTATCCTGTCATTCCTATCTGTTCAGGTAAAGTCTTCATAACCTTCCTACACACCCCTCCCTCAGGATCACAAACTTTCCTTTTTGAAGAGATGACTTATGAATTCTAAAAATGCAGCCTGGCATGGTGGTGCAGGCCTGTAGTTCCAGCTTCTTGGGAGGCTGAGGCAGGGGAAGATAGAAAGCAAGCAGTGTGAGGCTGCAGTGCACTATGATCATTCCTGTGAATAGCCATTACACTCCAGCCTGGGAGTGATATATCATCTCTAAAACCAACATAGTGATATACCATCTCTAGAAAAAAAAAATGAAAAAAATGAAAATGTATTTGCTGAAATGATAATGTCCCCAGAAGGAAGGAATCCAGGCCAGAGCACTTGGGAGGGAGAGTGAGGGAGTTAGATCAGAAGCTGGGAAGGAATACTGTCTACTCTTTACCCACTCAACTGATTGTGTCCATTATGAAGGCCTGACAATTTGATCCTTGCTGTAAAAAAAAAACAAAATAAAACAAAACAAAAAAAACACAAAACCTCCTTATTATCCTCAATATATCACTCGCTCATCTGTGTAGACATTGGCAAGATTTATGTATGTAGCATAGAAAATTGTGAGAAGGAGTCAGTGAGGACTTAGAGATCTTCTGATCTTATTGCTCACCAGGCCTGCAGGGTCAAAGGCAGGCCTGAAGACCCCTTTAGAATTCTAAGCAGTTTGCTGGTAAATTTTAACGTTCTGATTGTAGTAGAAATAGCCCCTATAATGCCCAAAGTCAAGGTTAAATCCATTTAAATTTAAACCCAAGTAAACAGATTGGCCATGAATAACAATGAGGAAAGCACAAAGCACAAAGAAATGATGGGAATGGAAGCAATAAAGACTTTGTGGCTGCTCAGCAAAAGAAACACTGAGGATTCTATTGTTAATGGGTAAATTAAAAGAGAAAGAAAGCAGCTAGCTCTGTCTGTAACTCTCCCATTTCGGAGCAGCTGCTATTATGATCAGGATCACAGCCAGAGGACCGGGAAGTCCTGACTTCTAGTCTGATATACATATATGTATCCCGAAAATTAGTGTGTCCACGTAGATATGGTGAAGGAGGTCAATATTATACTTGTCTGTTACCTATCTTATTTTTGGCACATCATCTCCAAGTTTTCCGTGTCCCCTATTTCAGTTCTTCCCCATTGGCAGAAAGGCCTGGGGAGTGATACTCTTGTTTCCAATTTTCTCTTCCTATTTACCACTACTGCCTGCTCCTTCTTCTCCCACCATCAAAATTTGCCTGTCCTCTGTTCCATTTTTTCAGGACCCTGCTCAAGGAAGAACTAACTGAGATGATTGAGACTGATGATTGTGTAATATGCTCCCTATGACAGATAACATTTATATTCTAATAAGGGCCTCTAATCCTTTATCAAAGGAAGTGTCGAGCTAGGGAAGGGGCAACACTTTGGGGATGGGATGCTCCTTATTGCTCTTCACATCACCTCGATAGTGCCAACATCAAACACACTCCATTCAGCTTCCTATTCTATACTCAGTAGATATAATCTTAATGAGTTAACAATGCAGAGTATGAACATATCAAGCTGTTTTTACTATGTGGTAGATTCACTGAGAAGAAGAGTTACTAATTTTGAGTTTTTCTTGAATTATCCCTATCCCTCCCATACACATAATCCCCCCACACTACTTCCCCTAGGACTGTTAAAATAGCCTCCAATCTAGCATTCATTATCTATCTTGCTCTAACCCATCCTGCTTTGGATGCTGCTAATTAGCTGCCTTTATGGATGGACACTATCCGAGAATTATATAATGAGAACAACCACGAGGTATGTGACTTTCACTCTTTATCTCATGTAGCTGATTTGTAGACAGTTCTAGTTATTCTGAGCTAGAGAATATCTTCAGAATTCATATGCTATCATAAGACTAGGATTTTCTGCTTTGTATCTTGGCTACCAAACAGGTTTTGAGATGGAAAATCAGAAATTGGAAGCCACTTCAAACAAATTAAACAACACCATAGTCAATATGCTATTTGTTTCTTTTTACTGTTCCTGTAATAGGTTCAAAGTCACAAAATTGGGCTTCTCAGCCTTGGGGAGGCAAATTATCTCCAGGGAAAGTATGACATTCTCTAGAAGGAAAATATCTCTAATTATTAATTAAAGGGAATAAATATAACCCAGACAAGCATTTTTAGGAAGCAGGTGGTGTCATGAGTGTAGTAAAATCAGACAGATGACAAGGTTGTCCTGACTTTCCCCCAAATCAGAAATATATGCAGGAGTGTATATGTGAAGTATGTATATGTAGGTGGTAAGAAAGCTGAGAACAGAGTACTGTCAACTAAGTTCCTCAATTTACCAGGCTCAAGCACAAGCTGGACTAAAAATATGTGTCTTACACAGTTCTCTAAAGGCCAGAGCCCCAGGCAGAGTCCTTTTTGCAGTAGGGAATTCCAAAGGCATATGAGCTATTTTGGCTCAAGGCAGAGCAGAACATTCTCGAGACTTGAGTGATAGGTATACACTTTGGGTGACAGCGTGATTAGAAATATGCACTGAGTAGTGTGTTAAGGGAGGCCTAAAGAGTGAGAAGTTCTTGATTCACCCATGGGGAGACAATTGACTAAGAGTTGAAAGGGTTCCATTCTGACATTTTTCTTAAGGGCCTAGATTTAAATTAACTGCTATAAGAGGCAAAGACAAACACCTTTGATCTGTGCAGTAGGGAAAAGTCAAATGCTAGCATTTTAGACATGCTCATGAACAAAGTTGAAAAGTTCATTTGCAAGGCATTATAGGGTATCAGGAAAAAGGGCTAGTCTAGGTAAAGGGTATTTGATTTCTAGTTCCAGTCTCTGCTGTTGGCTAGCTACGTGCTCTTGGGAAATTTCCTTCCCCTTTCTGGGCTTCAGTTTCCTCAATATTTAAATAATTTTTGCTCCCTATTAGTATTTTTCAGACCTAATAAAAAGATGGGGTACAAATATGGGGTTGCCTACTTTTAATCTCACCAGTAAAGATACTTTAAAACTACCGTTCACAACCCCTGGGCCATGACCCGGTATTGGACCATGGCCTGTTACAAAACAGGCCATGCAGCACATTACCTACTGAGCTCCGGCTCCTCCCAACCCCACTCCCCATGGAAAAATTGTCTTCCATGAAATAGGTCCCTGATGCCAAAAAGGTTGGGGACCACTGCAAAGATACTTTTAAAAATACCCCACCATCTACTATTGCCATCATCTATTAGCTGGGGACAAAATGGTAATTACCTTATAGAATCGTGAGGATTAAATTAGCTGTTATATGTAAAGTGTTTAGAACAGGCACATAGTAAATATTTCATTTATGTTATTGCTATTATCATTATTATT
>NW_012142968.1:955489-978704 GCF_000956105.1 Propithecus coquereli | reverse complement strand
TAGATGCCCAGTAATGGGATTGCTGGATCAAATGGTAGATCTACTTGTATCTCTTTAAGGTATCTCCATATTGCTTTCCACAGACGTTGCACTAGTTGCAGTCCCACCAGCACTCTATGAGTGTTCCTATCCCTCTGCATCCACACCAACATTTATTGTTTTGGGCCTTTTTGATAAAGGCCATTCTCACTGGAGATAAGTGATATCTTATTGTGGTTTTGATTTGCATTTCCCTGATGATTAGAAATGTTGAGCATTTTTTCATATGTTTCTTGGCCACTATTCTGTCTTCTTTTGAAAGGTTTCTGTCCATGTCCTTTGCCCACTTTTTGATAGGGTTGTTTGATTTTTTTCTTGCTGATTTTCCTAAGTTCTAAATAGATTCTGGTTATCAGCCCTTTATCGGATGTGTAGCATGCGAAAATTTTCTCCCATTCTGGAGGTTGTCTGTTTGCTCTCATGACAGATTTTTGGCTGTGAAGAAGCTTTTTAATTTGATCAGGTGCCATTTATTTATTTTGGTTGTTGCTGTGATTGCCTTTGAGTTCTTATTCATAAATTCTTTGCCTAGGTCAATGTCTATAAGAGTTTTTCCAACATCATCTTCTAGAATTCTAATCATTTCACATCTTAGGTTTAAGTCTATTACCCAGCGTGAGTTGATTTTTGTGAGAGGTGAAAGGTGTGGATCCTGTTTCAGTCTTCTACGTGTGGCTATCGAGTTTTCCCAGCACCATTTATGGAAAAGAAATTCTTTTCCCCAGTGTATATTTTTGTCTGATTTGTCAAAGATTAGATGGCTATATGAGGATGGTTTTATATCTGGGTTCTCAGTTCTGTTCCACTGGTCAATGTCCCTGTTCTTGTGCCAGTACCAAGCTGTTTTCATCACAATAGCCTTGTAGTATAGTTTGAAGTCTGATAGATTGATGCCTCCCATTTTTTTTTTGTTGCCTAGGATTGCTTTTGCTATACGACGTCTTCTCTGGTTGCATATGAAGCATAAAATTATTTTTTTCTATATTCATGAAAAATGATGTTGGTATTTGAATAGGGATTGCATTGAATCTGTAGATCACTTTGGGTAGTATAGACATTTTAACTATGTTGATTCTGCTGACCCACGGGCATGGTATGGTTTTCCACCTGTTTACATCCTCTGCTATTTCCTTCCTCAGTGTTTCATAGTTCTCCCTGTAGAGGTCTTTTACCTCCTTAGTTAAGTATATTCCTAAGTACTTTATTTTCTTTGTTGCTATTGTGAAGGATATTGAGTCTTTGATTTGATTCTCAGTTTGACGGTTATTGGCGTATATGAATGCCTCTGATTTATGTGTATTGATTTTGTATTCTGAGACTTTACTGAATTCATTTATCAATTCCAGGAGTCTCTTAGTTGAATCCTTGGGGTTTTCTGGATATAATATCATATCATCATCAAAGAGTGAGAGTTTGATCTCTTCTTCCTCCATTTGGACACCCTTAATTCCACTCTCTTGTCTAATTGCTGTAGCAAGGATTTCCAGGACTTCCAGCACTATGTTAAATAGAAGTGGAGATAGTGGGCAACCCTGTCTGGTTCCAGTTCTAAGTGGAAATGCTTCCAATTTTTCCCCATTCACTATGATATTGGCTGTGGGTTTGTCATATATGGCTTGTACCATTTTTAGGTAAGCCCCATCTATGCCTATTTTGTTAAGCGTTCTTATGATAAAAGAGTGTGCTTTCATTCTTTGTGCCATTCCTTCTCTTGTGAGAGTAACATTTCCCAACAAGTTATCAAAACCTGTGGGATACAGCAAAAACATATCTGAGAGGAAAACTAATAGCAATAAATACTCGCATCCAAAAAACAGAAAGTTTAGAAATCGACAACATAATAAATAGACTCAAGGAATTGGAAAAGGAAGAGCACACCAATTCCAATCCCAGTAGAAGAGAAGAAATAACTAAAATCAATGCAGAACTAAATGAAATTTAGAATAAGGGAATTATATGGAAGATCAAAAAAAAAAAGCTGGTTTTTTGAAAAGATAAACAAAATTGACAGCCCTCTTGCTAGTTTGACAAGACTAGAAGATAAAGGACTCTAATAAACTCAATTGGAAATCAAAACGGAGAGCTCACAACAGACACCACAGAAATACAAAACATTATTTTTGATTACTATAAAAACCTATATGCCCAAACTACATAATGAGGAGGAAATGGAAAAATTCCTGGAAACATACAACCTGCCTAAGTTCACCCAAGAGGTAACAGAATATCTGCATAGACCAATCTCAAGCTCAGAAATTTGAGCAACAATTAAAAACCTCCAAAAATGTAAAAGTCCCGGACAAGATAGCTACACTTCAAAGTTTTACCAAACATACAATGAAGAACTCACACCTATACTACAGAAATTATTCCGCAGCATTGAGAAAGATGGTATCCTTCTTAACTCATTCTACAAAGCCAATATCACCTGATTACTAAAGCCAAGGAAAGGACACACAAAAAAAAGAAAACTACAGACCAATATCCCTCATGAATATAGATGCAAAAATCCTCAACAAAATTTTAGCAAATAGAATTCAGCAGCACATCCAAAAAATAATTCACCATGACCAGATGGGCTTTATTCCAGGGATGCAAGGATGGTATAACATATGCAAATCTATAAATGCAATTTGCTTCATAAATAAAACCAAGAACAAAGACCATATGATTCTCTAAATAGATGCAGAAAAAGCATTTGACAAAGTCCAACACACCTTTATGATAAAACTCTCAACAAAATAGGCATAGATGGATAATTCCTTAAAATTATCAAGTCCATTAATGACAACCCCATGGCCATTATCATACTGAATGGGGAAAAATTGAAACCATTCCCACTTAGAACCAGAACCAGACAAAGTTGCCCACTATCTCCACTTCTATTCAACATAGTGCTCGAAATCCTCGCTACAGCAATTAGACAAAAGAGGGGTATTAAGGGCGTCCAAATGGAGGCAGACGAGATCAAACTTTTGCTCTTTGCTGATGATATGATATTATATCTAGAAAACCCCAAAGATTCATCCAAGAGACTCCTAGAATTGATAAATGAATTCACTAAAGTCTCAGGACACAAAATCAATGCATACAAATCAGAGGCATTCATATACGCCAATAACAGTCAAGCTGAAATTCAAATAAAAAACATAATACCTTTTACAATAGCCTCAAGAAAATTAAATATCTAGGAATATATTTAATGAAAGATGTGAGAGACATATACAGGGAGAACTATGTAACGCTAAGAAAAGAAATTGTAGAAGATGTAAACAGATGGAAAAATCTGCCTTGCTCATGTATTGGTAGAATCAATATCGTTAAAATGTCCATACTATCTAAAGTGATCTACAGAATTAATGCAATCCCTATCAAAGTGCCATCATCATTCTTCACAGATGTAGAAAAAATAATTCTCCGTTTTCTATGGAACCAGAAAAGACCTCGTATAGCCAAAGCAATCTTAAGCGAAAAGAACAAACTGGGAGGTATCAGTCTACCAGACTTCAAGCTGTACTACAAGGCTATAATAACTAAAACAGCATGGTACTGTCACAAGAACAGAGACATAGACCTTGGGAATAGGACTGAGAATCTAGAGATGAAACCATCCGCATACAGTAATCTAATCTTTGACAAAGCAGACAAAAATATACACTGCGGAAAAGAATCTCTTTTCAATAAATGGTGCTGGGAAAACTGGACAGCTACATGCAGAAGAATGAATCTGGATCCCCACCTCTAACCTCTCACAAAAATCAACTCAAGATGGATAACAGACTTAAACCTAAGGCATGAAAACTTAAGAATTCTAGAAGAAGATTTTGGGAAGACCCTTTCAGACATCAGCTTAGGCAAAGAATTTTTGAAGAAGACCCCCAAAGCAATCACCGCAGCAACAAAAATAAATAAATAGGATCTTATCAAATTAAAAAGCTTTTGCACTGCCAAGGAAAATATCATTAGAGTGAATAGACAACCTACAGAATGGGAGAAAATATTTTCTCTCTACAATTCTGATAAAGGGCTGATAACAAGAATCTATCTAGAACTTAAAAAAAATCAACAACCCCATCAATAAATGGGCAAAGGAAATGAACAGAAACTTTTCAAAAGAAGACAGAATAATGGCCAGAAAACATATAAACGAATGCTCAACATCTCTAATCATTATAGAAATCCAAATCAAAACCACAATGAGATATCACCTAACCCCAGTGAGATTGGCCTCTATCAAAAAAATCCAAAAACAACGAATGCTGGCAAGGATGTGGAGAGACAGGAACACTCTTACACTGCTGGTGGGACTTCAAATTAGTGCAAACTCTGTGGAAAAGGATTTGGAGATACCTCAAAGAGCTAAAAATAGAAATACCGTTTGATCCAGCAATAGCACTATTAGGCATCTACCCAAAAGAGCAAAAGATATTCTATAATAGAGACATTTGCACCCGAATGTTTATGGCAGCACAATTCCCTATTGCAAGGATGTGGAAATAACCGAAGTGCTCGTCAATTCATGAGTGGATTATTAAAGTTGGTATATGTATACAATGGAATATTACTCAATTATAAGAAACGACAGTGATCTAGCACCTCTTATATTTTCCTGGATTGAACTTGAGCCCGTTATCCGAAGTGAGGTATCACAAGATCGGAATAATGGGCTCCACTTGTACTCGCCATCAAATTGGTACTAACTGATTAACACTAGGGTGCTCACATGGCAGTAATACTCTCCAGGGATTAGGGAAATGAGATGGGGAGTAAACCCACAACTAAAGGACATGGGGAGCATTGTAGAGGGGAAGGGCATGCCTCTAACCCTCACTTGGGTGAGGCAAAGTCATAAAATGTAACCATAATGTTTGTACCCTCGTAATACCCCGAAAAAAAAAGTAATATTTCCCATTACCTTTTATCTCTGTCATTCAGAATTCTATTAATCCACCAATGTCTATAATAATCACTATCTTTTCCATGAAGCCTCCCTTAATTCCTTTGAGTATCCATGATATTCTTGAATGTTATTTCTCTTATTCTGCTTAATATTATAATTGTTGGTATATTTGTCTTTATCTCCCTACTAAAATCAGAAGTACTGTGAAGTTAGAGACTGCGTCTTATTTATGTATTTATTTTCCACCACATCAGGCTGTGCTGTATACAGAGAAGATGCTTTATGAATTGCTTGTTGAGTTGAATTCAGGAAAGAGGTAGGCCAGTTGTGGTAAATTTATATCTCATTAAATCTAACAGTTTTGGGTCATGAACTTGCTAGAGTCACAAAGACAACAATGGCTTCATACAAATCAGTATGCCCACCCCCCACCCCAAAAGGCTTAGGCTTTTCCATGTCATATGCAGTGGTGAGAGAAATACATGCTTGAACGTTCCAACCAAGATAGCCTATCTGGCATGTTAGCTAACTCAGGTTTCTTAATATGCTCCTGGAAAAGTAAAGTTATGGCACAACTTTGGGCCCAGCCTGTTTGTCATTCTACATAGCAGTGGCTCCAAACTTTGCCCAATGAGAAGCATTGACTTTCTCAAATATTATGCTGGTTGAATGGATTGATCAGGTTAGTGACCATGCAAATACCTTCGAGCAATCCTCTCATTTCTGATAATCCCTTTAGAGTAGGCAGTGCTTGGCAAGGTTTTCTGCATCATGACACGTGTAGAAATAATATTCTCTACAGCACACTGGAGCAAACAGATGATGCTGCAAGTGGTCAGAGGTTTAGTTCAAACACCAATATTAGAAGTCTAGGCATGAGGAATTGCCTCTGCGTGGACCTTCTCTGAACCTTTCCACCCGTCACATCTTGACCTTATTTTGAAAGAAAATGCAATTTTCTAATGTGTTCTCAGAAACTCAGACTGACATTGCACTAAAGGTCAGGCTGAAAATCATCCTGGAAATGTGCCTGACTTTTTAACACCTTGGTCAAGTGCAAGTAAAAATTTTACACACCCATGAAGTGAAATCCCAGAGAGGGTCTTAGGAAGACCTCTTGAATGTTTATGAGCTCTCCAGAAGTAACATGAATGAATCTGTATTGCTGTGCTGCCCCCTTATAGTGAATGCAGCTAAAAAAAAAAAACTGATTACAGAGAAGAGCAGTATCATCTCTTTCATTTCACAAAGCCCAATTCTTGAGATGAACAAAATATAAGACTTACACTTCCAAAGATAGAACAGTGATCAATTACTCACCATCATCTTGCTGGCCTTTTTAAAGGTTACGGGTACGTAAGACTATCAGGTTAGCTACTTTGCCTGAGCTGATAGATCAATTGAATCTTACAGCCAACAAGTTTGACAGAATCTCTTCACTTTCCTGACAGAATTGATCAGTTATTTATTTATCAAGTAAATTCAACCTCAATATCTTCAGGAAATCTTTCTAGCATGCACCTTGCAGAGAAAATATTTTATTATAGACAGAAAAAAACATTTTTATAGGATTAATGGCTTTTTATGTCAGGAGATTGGGGATATCAGATTTTATTCAAAGCATAGCTCTTTGTTTTTATCATGATGTGTTAAAATTCAGTGAGTACTGTAACCTCCAGATAGCCTTATTTTTTTTCTTTTTCTTTTTTATTATTTCAGCATATTATGGGGGTACAGATGTTTAGGTTACATATGTTGCTCTTGCCGCCCCCCCAAGTCCGAGCTTCAGGTGTGTCCTTCCCCCGGGAGGTGCACATCACATTCATTGTTTGTGCATATGCCCGTCCCCTTCTCCCCCCTCCCCCCTGCCAGACATCCATGTTATTCTTATATGTGCACTTATGTGTTGACCAGTTAATACCAATTTGATGGTGAATACATGTGGTGCTTGTTTTTCCATTCTTGGGATACTTCACTTAGTAGAATGGGTTCCAGCTCTATCCAGGAAAATACAAGAGGGGCTATATCACCATTGTTTCTTATAGCTCAATAGTACTCCATGGTATACATATACCACATTTTATTAATCCACTCATGTATTGATGGGCACTTGGGTTATTTCCACATCTTTGCAATTGTGAATTGTGCTGCTATAAACATTTTAGTGCAAGTGTCTTTTCTATAGAATGTCTTTTGTTCTTTTGGGTAGATGCCCAGTAATGGGATTGCTGGATCAAATGGTAGTTCTACTTGTATCTCTTTGAGGTATCTCCATATTGCTTTCCACAGAGTTTGTGCTAGTTTGTAGTCCCACCAGCAGTGTATGAGTGTTCCTATCTCTCCACATCCATGCCAACATTTATTGTTTTGGGACTTTTTGATAAAGGCCATTCTCACTTTTATGCATACACAAACTATGAAATTATATCAACATCATAATATGAGATCAAATTATATTTTATCATTATATTTTTATGTCTCCTCTATGTATCCACGTGAGTTCAAGCACCAAATCCTCAATACGGTCACTTCCAAGTCAGCCAGTAGTACCCTGAGATCATACTACTAGCCATGGGTAGTTATTAAAAAGGGATTCTATGATAGTTCACACAAACAGGCTGAGAGCTGGCCTATTTGTGGGTTTCATCTCCTGACTCAAATATGTATACACTGACTGCTTATATACTTTATGAAGACATAGATCAGAATCATTAATAATTTCCCATTGCCTATATGTAACCTATACATTTGTACCCCTGTCATATGCTGAAATAAAAAAAAAATTAAAAATAAATCCCATTGCCTAAAAACTGGAAAGAGAGAGTATTGGAGTATTGTGATCTAGTTCTCCGAAGAACTAGGAGGCAGTACCATTTCTCATTGCTTAAAATGTAGTCAAATTTACCTCTCACTTTTCAGATTATGCATATGTGTTATGGTTTGAATGTCCCTGCCAAAACTCATGTTGATATTTAATTGCCAATGTAATGGTATTGGGGCTTGGGCCTTTAAGAGGTGATTAGGTCATGAGGTCTCCACCATAATGAATGGATTAATCCCATGAGTGGGTTATTTATGGCAATAGTTTCGTCCCTTTTTCTCTCTCTCTCTCTTGTGCTCTTGCTTTCTCTTGCCCTTCCACCTTCCACCTTTCGGTCATGGGACAATCCTCACCAGGTGCCTGTGTCGTGCTCTTGAACTTCCCAGCCTCCAGAACTGTGAGAGATAAATTTCTTTTCTTTATAAATTACCCAGTCTTGAGTATTCCGTTATAGCAGCAGAAAAAGGACTAGAGAAATCTATAAAGTGAAGGAAATAATATATATGTAACAATATTTCATCTTACCAACTACATATACCATTTATTTATTATTAAGTATTATAGAAAACTTTTAAAATAATATTTTTGTCCATACTGCCCAAAGTGATCCACAAATTCAATGCAATCCCTGTCAAAATCCCAATGACATTTTTTACAGAAATAGTAAGTATTCCAAAATTCATATAGAATCTCAAAAGACTACGAATTGGCAAAACAATCCTGAAAAAGAACAAAGTTGGAGGACTCTTACTTTCTCATTTCAAAATATATTACAAAGCTATGGTAATCTAAACAATGTAGTACTGGTAGAAAGATAGACACATAGACCAATGGAACAGAATAGAGAGCCAAGAAATAAACCCTCACATATATGGTCAATTGATCTTTGATAGGAGTGACAAGACCACACAATGGGGAAAGGACACATGGATTCTTTAACAAATGATGTTGGTAAAACTGGATATGCACATGAAAAGAATGAAGTTGAACCCTCACTTTACACTATATATGAAAATTAACTCAAAATGGATTAAAAACCTAAACATAAGATCCAAAACTATAAAAATCTTAGAAGAAAACATAGGGGAAATTCTTCATGACATTGGATTTGTCAGTGATTTCTTCGATATGACACTAAATGCACAGACAAAAAAAAAAGCAAAAATAGACAAATGAGAATATAGCAAACTAAAAAACCCCTGCATATCAAAAGAAACAATCAACAGAATGAAAAGGAAACTTACGAAATAGAAAATAATTACAAACCATATATTTGATAAGAAGTTAATATCCAGAATACATAAAGAATTACAACTCAACAACAAAAAAACAAATAACTTGATTGAAAAATGTGCAAAGGACCTGCATAGACATTTCCCCAAAGAAGACATATAATGTCCAACAAGCTTATGAAAAGATGCTCAACATCATTGACCATTAGAGAAATGCAAATAAAAATCACAATATGATGGCCACGACCAAAAAAAAAAAAATAAATTCAAAAATGAAAACCAAAATAATAAGTGTTGGTGAGAATGTGGGATAAATTGGAACACTTGTGTACTGCTAGTGAGAATGTAAAATGGTGCAGACACCATGGAAAACCGAATGGAGGTTTCTCAAAAAACTAAAAATAGAATTACCATGTGATACAGCAATTTCACTTTTGGGTGTATATATATCCAAAAGAATTGAAATCATTATCTCAAAGAGATATTTGTATACCCATGCTCATTGCAGCATTATTCACAATAGCCAGGAGGTGGAAGCCGTCCAAGTGTTCTTGACAGATGAATGAATACAAAAAATTGTGGTATACACATACAATGGAATATTATTCAGCCTTAAAATAGAATGAAATCCTGTCACATGCTACAACATAGATGACCCTTGTGGACATTATGCTGAGTGAAATAAGCCAGTCACAAAGGGATAAAAACTGTGATTCTACTTATACGAGCTATCTCGAGCAGTCAAAAATCAGGGAAACAGAAAGTAGAATAGTGGTTGCCAGGAGCTGAGGGGAGGGGGGAATTGGGATTTGTTGTTCGATGGATATAGAGTTTCAGTTTTGCTAGACGAAAATGTTCTAGAAATCTGTTATGTAACAATATGAATATAGTTAACACTACTGAACTTAAAAATAGCTAAGGGGGTAAATTTTATATTGTGTGTATTTAATCACAATTTTCAAAAAATATTTCAGAACAAATGATTAGCTTATTTAAAATATATTTTATCAGTAATTAAATGAGAAGTAAATTCCATTAGATGTCATGCTGTTTGCTTCCAAAGTCATTTTTATTAGGTACTTTAAAAGTTCCCATCTTTGCATACATTCCTAAGATATTGTATTAATATTTCCATCTTTAAAATATGATTTAATTGTAAGTCATATTTTGGCTTAGCCATATGATCTGTGTAAAACTCTTTTATTTCTGTAGTTTTAACCACTGCAGTCAAAAAAGGAGGTATGGCTCACTCAAAATTCTTAATCTTGTACTCTCACATTTATAGTTACACAGTCTCACTCCAGATATTATTACATTGGCCTCCTGTCTCTTGGAACACAGGAGCTTTATCTTACTCAGGAGGTTCTCAGGAGTCCCAAAGGCTCTGTGTCACAGCAACTCAACTCCTAGCCCCCTCCACCTTTTTCTTTAAGGTGATAGAATACAGAAGGTTACAATATAGGCCAAGGATGTTATTGTTGTATGTGCTCTCAGTTCCTGGTATATGATGTAGTCGCACAGGGGATAATACCCTTGTTAAGCAAAAGTAATCCTTATCTGAAAATGAGATGTCACTTACTATAAAGTATTTGGACTATACAGTCAAATGAGTGGTGTTCCCTTCAAAGTAATAACTTTGGGAAGCTACACATTTTGTTCTAATAATGCTGCCTTTGATCTAAACAATGAAAGAGCTTCTCTTTTGGAACTGTCAGCAGAGCTAGTTTATGAGCCACATAAAGAAATCAGTCCCAATGCTTTATAGTCATGCCTTGTATAATGTGTGAGACAAAATGGCAGGGCCATTTCTCTCAGTGGGAACCATTCGAGATAATCTCCACATTGTCATTATAAATGAGGAAAAATCCAGACCTAGCTTAAATGCCCAAATACTTCCTCAAATTTTATTCTATTCTCCTCAGTCAGAGGGAAACTCTCCCTCTCCTGAACTATGAGATTGCCATATTGACATCATTCTTAGGGAACTCAGATCATATTGCTTTGGGTTATAGTTAATTCTACACCTTTCCCCTTTTTAATCATGAACTTTTTAGGATCATGTCTTATTTAGTCTCATACAGCCCTCATACAGTAGTCTATCAGTAAATATTTCTTAAATGAATGAATGACCAAGTGTAAACCACTTTTTAATATTGAATAGAGAAGCTCCCTGGATCTTATCTGCCTCATCTGTGAAATGGGAACACTAACAATCATATCTAGTTCACAAGGATATTGTGAGGATCAAATCAGAAGAGTTAAAAAATACTTTAAAATTGCTAAATGCAATAAGAAATTTGAGGTATTATTATTAATTCATTGTTGTTAAAATGAAAAACATTCAAAACCCTCAACACATTTATTGGCAGTATGGTGAAATAAAGATGAATCTGACACTTGCCCTACACTCAGGGAGTTTCCAACCTCTATAGAACTTTATCACTCCCTTAAATATATGTTGATTATTTTTTGTCTTTTTCACTAGAAATCAATCTTTAGGAAGATAGAGATGTTGTCTGTCATGTTCAATGCTGTATTCCCAGTAAACATTTGTTAAATGAATGAATGAATGATTGGTCATACCTAATAGAAAATATAGAACATCTGAGAGCATTCAAAAAATATTTACTGAGCACCTACTCTGAACAAGACACTGGAAGATGCAAAGTGAATAGGAAGTGCACAGACACCTAACATAGAAGGCAGAGTGAACAGAAAGGTGCGAGAGTTAGAGGTAAAATTCTGTGAGAATCTACAAGAATTCATGGAGGTGGCATTTGATCTGGACTTTTAAATATGGGGACAATTTGGACAAGCAGAGATGAGGTTCAAAGATTCTAAGGAAAAGTAGCACATGAGCAAAGGCATATAAGATAGGAAGGTACATGGGAAATCTAGATAGTCCAATATAATTGGAGCATAAGATCCACAGGAAGTCAAAATGGTTGAGTCCATACTGTGGAAAGCTTTGAATGTCAGAATAATTCAGCCAAACTATATTCCTTTCTGAAGAAAGAGGAGTTTTGTGCAATACTGCAGGGAAGCATTGGTTAGGCTTGATGACTTAGAAGTTCACCCTGAATCCATTATTTCCTGACCTTTTAATACAGTTATGTTACTTTTTACATTATATTTATGTTATGTTATTTTAGTTTAAAATCCAATTATAACAAAAGGTAGAGTCCTAGAGGTCAGTTTTATTCAAAGATCTTTTCTGACCCTGTAGAAAATAGTTTTGGCATGTTTGGAAAATCTGTGTTTTCGCTAGCAATGGAAAATTTGGAGTAAAACAGACAACAGCAGATATAAGACATTTCCTTTTGTTTTCTGCCCTTCATGCTACTGACCAGAGATTTGCTTATGTTTTATTTTGTTTTAATTTCCATAGATCAGTACAAATCAAAAAGTATCAAAGTCTGGTTTAGGAAATATGAATAATATTTTGAGCTAATGCCTTCCAAAGGACTAGGATCAGAAAAAAGATAGAAGGAGGTCACCCAAGTCAGTCTCAGCTATTTGCCCAATTTCAAAGGTAGGCGGGATGCCTTCTTACAGGGATAATATATGTAAATATGAGAACTGTTCTTTGGTAGATTTTAACAACAAGAATTTCATTTCTTCATTCTAGCTCCCACTTCATTTCTCACATGCATGCGCGCGTGCGCGTGCACACGCATGCACACACACACGTACACACCTGCCTGTAAAACCTTTGGGTATGGGGGCTGTTGCTTTATATTATTCCCACTAAAAATTTTAAAAAATGAAAATGTCAACCATATCAGTTGCTTTAAGTAGTCTCTTCCTTCTACACTCACCCATATAGAACAGAATTCTTGATATTTACCATCTTCATCTATCCACCCTTCACCCATCCACCATCTATCTATCCATTAAACAAGTATTTACTAAGTATATAATCCTTTTCAGACACCATGTCAGGTACTGTTGGTACTGTGCCTTCTCTTGTCAAGGTGACATACATTTATTTTCAACATATCCACATGCAAAGTCTAGAATGGGTCTAGAAATCAAACTTATTAACCTATAGATAGATCCATTTAAAAAATTTGAACACTTAACAATACGCTTATTAGCTTTTTAGTAATTTTTATTTTAATTGATAAATAATAATTGTACTTATTTATGGGGTACGATCTAATGTTTCAATACATGTGCACATTGTGCAATGATAAAATAAAGGTAACTAGCATATCCATCACCTCAAACATTTATCATTTTTTTTTACAGTGGGGACATTTAAAATGGTTTCTTCTAGCAATTTTGAGATAATTCATTGCTAATTCCCAGTAACTCTAAATCAATTACCTCAAGACAAATATTCTTCTTAAAGTCAGTTTACTTGAAGAGATGTTAATTGTTGGATGGAATATTTTTTTTTCTGTCTCTCTCAAGGGAAGTCCAAGAATCTTAGAGCTGGAAGGAACCTTGCAATTTGATCATTAAATGGCTCATTTACCTGTCATTCTCAATGATGAAAGTCCATTATATTTGTTCTTAAATATGTAGTAGAATATTTTGTTGTAGTATAATATTCTGCTTTTAACTGATGCAATGGTTGCCAATAAAAAGAACGCTGAACTTGGAGTGAGAATCTTGGATTTGATTATTAGTTCTAACATTTATTAGTCTATATGACTAGAAGCAAATCATTTAATTCTTTATGAGCCTCACTTTCCTCATCTTAAAATAGGAAAGATAAGGCTGCTTTATCTATCTCAGGTAGTTATTGTAAGAATCAGAAGAAATAATGGTTATAAACACCCTTGGTAAACTGCTAAATGCTCTTTAGGTATAAAAAAGAATCTTTTATTTTTTTTTTAATTCAGGCTCCATATCCAGAAAGGCCAATATGTATTGGTTATAGTTAAGCTACTGAAAAATTTCAAAGAATTGTAGAAACTTAAGGAGAAGAGAGATATTTCCAGCAAAAGACAGAAGCAAGAAGCCAGAACAAAATACCTGCAAAACCTCCTCATTTGCAGCAATGCATTAGGCAGATCCCAAGAAAAAACCAAAAAAAAAAAAAAAAAAAGATAGGGGAATAAAAGTCTAGAATATTATGAGTTTCCAATTAGGATAAAGAGAAACAGTAATTCTTGAATAGTAGTTTTATTACATTTCAAACTTGATATTGTCTTGGTTCTAGAGTTTTTAAAATTCCTGTACCTAAACTCTCTTTTTCTTACCAATTTCCAGCAATCATTTGTATAGAAATAGGTCAGTGTTTTTTATCTGAGTGAACCTGAGGTCGTTTGCTTTTTATATCTTAACCTTTTGTTATTGTTGCTGGTTTTTTGTTGTTGTTTTTAACATGCATGCTAATGCTTTAAAAATGGAAAATGAATACAAAAGTTTATGAGGCCATATAAGAAAATAAATCTACTGAAATATTTATCTAATTTCTCCAGCACCTATAGTAGTAGCTTTACAAAAATAGCATTGCGTAACTGGCTTAATGAAGATAAATGGCTCTTTCCTCTGACCCAGTGTGCCAGTGTAGATACAGATTGTGCAATCCTTAATAGAGGGGTGAACTAAATATTTTCAAATGTTACATGATTAGAAAGAATAACCATCAGAAAGCAAAATGCATATCCATGAATAGACTGGGAGGAAAGCTGCATGTAAAGATGAAACATGCAGTTAGAAAAACAATGGTGCAGATTCGTATGATAAATAAAACATATTTTATCAAAATAGATTAGTTTATCTATTCCAGAACCAATAATAACTGGCTAGCATTCACTTGATTGGAAACTAATGACAAGCTAAAACAAAGTAAATAAACTAAAATTTCTGTAGGTAATTTCAAAGATCTGTGTCAGAAATTCACCTGTATGCACATACACACACTAAGCTGGAGACCAACATTTGATATATAAACAGTCAAATGAATTTTTAAAGAAATAGCTTTTTACACAGTGGGTTTGCTTCATACAAGATTATAAAACTGTATACATAAGAGATAATGGATCAACAAAGGTAAATGAAACACATTATACGGCACTGATTTCTTATTCAATGCAAGATAATGAGCCAGATTTGCCAGTTCCCAAAGCACCTCTTTGATAGAGAGGAAGGGCTTTTAACTATCTCAGGCAATAAGAAGACCATCAAGACACTACCTATAAAACTGTGCTGCCCTTTGGATATGGAAACTCTGCTAATCAGATATTATATGTAGGTGAAGTTGTTTTGAGTTGTGTTTTGATTCTCCTATATGTTTGCATTGAGCCGTCTCTACCAGGGCAAAATTGTTAGGTTAGAGTAGTCTTTGGCTACCTTCAATCTCCTTTTCTGGAAGTAATAATAATAGTGTTAGCTAACTTTTACTGAGCACTTACTGTGTACTAGGCACTGTGCTAAGCATGTTATGACAGGTTATCATATTCTTCATAAAAACTCTGTAAGATAGTTACTATCTACCGTTATTCACATTTCACAAAGAAATTGAAGCTCAGGGAGGCCAAATAACTTGTGAAGATCACACAGCCAATAAGTGTTAAAACTGAGATTTGACCCCAAAATGTAACTCCTACAATATTCCATCCTAACTCCTGCACTATACTACTATACATACCTTTAGCCATCTGAATTTTAGAGTCTAGAATTATTTCCTCTCCCCTGCCCACCAGCCACTTAGAGGCGTTCATTGTGATGATTCCCTCAAGACTTCTAGAGATTCTATATTTATCCCTCTCCATT
The DNA here is from genome assembly GCF_000956105.1 of Propithecus coquereli. NCBI lineage: Eukaryota > Metazoa > Chordata > Mammalia > Primates > Indriidae > Propithecus > Propithecus coquereli. The sequence goes on along the minus strand of NW_012142968.1, from coordinate 962,983 downwards.
TTTAATCACCCACCTCCCCAGCTATCCTTCTCTCAATGCCCTGCTCTTGACTCAATGTTGTAAAGAATGCCTCTGATTAAGCAAATGCCACTATGGTATGAATGCCTCATTGGCTCCCTTATCTTTTTCAGGGATGATTGTATCTTATAAAAAATTATCCCCAATAAATTACAACTAATAAACTTCCAAGAGAGGCATGGATGGGATTAGAATGGACAGGAGAAACTTCCCAGCATTCATTATATTAATTATATTATAAAATGGAAATATAAATATTGATTGCTATTTCACAGCAAAATCCAGAAGGGACAAAACTTCCCGAACTTTCTAACAAACTGGCTGAAACAGAACACTATAATAAAAAGAAACAACCTTATTTTTTTAAAGAAAAACTAGACTTGCATGCCAATAGATTTACTTAAAAAAATATTGTTACAAGTGCATATTGGTGTGCCCAATGGGAAACCTTTCTAAGATAAAAACGAGTTTTATTCTATTTTCTTAAGTTTAGCATGGTTTACTAGTGTAGGTGATAAAAACATTTCTTAGTTAGTACTATTAAGGAGAAGTGCCTTATAACTTGCAGCCAAAGTATAGCAACTTTATTATTGTGAAGATAAATAAGCAGCATCATTTGTTTTAAATCTAGGTTCAGAGGTATAAGTTTTATGTAAAGCAGCTACTTTGTTTCTTGTATAAGTTTAGAAAAATGTATTTCCCCTTAGGTCAAAATGTAATTGAGGATGAAATACTTTGGTGACAAATAGTCACATGAGAAAATGTTCTCAATACATTGCTAAGAGAAAAAGCAGGACATACAACTGCATATTCAGTATAATCCCAATCTTGCTAAATACATATATGAGTGTATAATATGCAGAATAAATGACTAGAATGAAATATACTAACATATTAACAATATTGCTGGGTGGTAGGATTACAAATGGTTTTGCTTTTCTTTTTTTTTTTTTTGAAATAAAGTAATTTTTTTTATTTCAGCATATTATGGGGGTACAGATGTTTAGGTTATGTGTGTTGCCCTTGGTTCCCCCCCGCAAAGTCCGTGTTTCAAATATGTCCATCCTTCGGGTAGTGCACATTGCACTCCTTGTGTATACAAATACCCGTCCCCTCCTCCCTCCTCCCCCCTCCTCCCGCCGCTCTCCCCCTTCCCCAGCATCCAATAGATGTTGTTCTGATATGTGCATTTATGTGTTGATTAGTTAATACCAATTTGATGGTGAGTACAAATGGGTCCCTTTCTTCTGCTCTTGTGGTGCCCCACTTTGGATAATGGGCTTAAGTTTAATCCAGGAAAGTGTAAGTGGTGCTAGATCACTGTCATTTCTTATGATTGAGTAATATTGCATTGTGAACATATACCAAATTTTGATAATCCACTCATGGATTGACGGGCACTTGGGTTGTTTCCACATTCTTGCAGTAGTGAATTGTGCTGCCATAAACATTCGGGTGAAGATGTCCTTATCGTAGAATGTTTTGTGCTCTTTTGGGTAGATGCCTAATAGTGCTATTGCTGGATCGAAATTCTACTTGTAGCTCTTTGAGGTATCTCCAAATTCTTTTCCACAGAGGTTGCACTAATTTGCAGTCCCACCAGCAGTGTAGAAGTGTTCCTGTCTCTCCACATCCTCGCCAACATTTGTTGTTTTGTGTTTTTTTGATAGAGGCAATCTCGCCGGGGTTAGGTGATACCTCATTGTGGTTTTGATTTGCATTTCTCTAATGATTAGAGATGTTGAGCATTTTTTTATATGTTTGCTGGCCATTATTCTGTCTTCTTTTGAAAAGTTTCTGTTCATTTCGCTTGCCCATTTGTTGATGGGGTTGTTTGATTTTTTCTTGTTGAGTTTTTTGAGTTCTAGATAGATTCTGGTTATCAGCCCTTTATCAGATGTGTAGAGAGCAAATATTTTTTCCCATTCTGTGGCTTTTCTTTATATTTTCTACATTTTCTGAAATTTCTGCAATGGACATCTATTACTTTTATAAAAAGATATCAACAACAAAAACGTAAAAACTCCTTATGTTTCAAGGATGTAAAAACTATCATTTAATCTTATGGATATTCTCATCCATTGACTTGTCTTATAAATAGATTTGTAATGATCCCCATTCACTTTTATAAAATAAAAGGATTTTACTATCTTAAGTCAATATTTTTGCGAATCAGAGAAAGATTTGGGTCATTTGAAGTGCAGGTTTGTATGTTATTAATATTTTCTTCTTGCAAGATCCTTGAAAATTTATCAACTGGGAAGGAAAACTGCTATTGTAGTTATGCTATTTGAAACTCACCCCATGCCCTCCCCTTTTCTGCCCACATTTTTAGGTAACATGAAGAGTTTTAATTGGTAGAAGACTTTGACAAAAAGGCATGGGCATATTTCAGCCAAATTAAAATCATGCTCAACTGGTGTCAAAGAGAGCCAGGAAAAGTTAGATGCAAAATTCTTAAGTAAAAAAATAAACAAATCTGTTTTTAAATACCATTCTTTGTTTATATCATGACAATTTGCTTTCTGATTTTACCATTTAAATACACTGCTGTGGACAAATCTGTTGTCTGTTACAGAATACTCACTTTATTCCATTCATGTTGCAGTAGTTCTTTGTTAAGTAAAGTTGATTAAGGGTGATATACATGTCAGTTTGTAAGTCAACCAGATTTTCACATGAGCACTCCATGTTCTCGCTTCTTTGACCCCCATCGCCTTATTATAACTTTACATTTTTCTTTTTATCAAAACCTTATTTTGGGGAGGAAATAATTCACTTTAAACGGGGGAAAGTGCTTACAACACAAAGACTTAGAAAAAGAAACATTAGAAGAAAGAAATAGATGTCTATTAGTTGGAAATCATTTATTGCCTCTACAAAAGTTTAAATAAAAACCCTACAAAAATTCACATTACAATCTGATGTGGTTTTAAGGTGATAGTATGTTTCAGAGGTAGTACCAGTAAAATGAGATGAAGGATTGCTAAAAGGAATTACTTAACAAGTTAATGCAAAATAAAGTTTCAATATGGATCAATATATACTCAGCATACACTTTAATGGAACAATCATAATTACATTTGCATGAAATATTATTTTACTCTCTTTTCCCCCTTAACAATTCTGTTCTTAATAAAGGTTTGTTTTGAGCAATGGTAATGTTGACTATAGGCTCACAAGTTAGTAGGCTTTTTCATTATAGCATTACAGAGCATAACTTGGTGAAGAGCATGATACAGTGCTATCTGCCAAGGATAACACCAATTTCAAAGAGAAAGCTACCCATTTACTAATCATTTAGATACTATGGCACTGATCACTCCCTTAAAAAGTTAACCTATCAAATTTTTGCATTTTTAGGATCTGAATGAAAATCTAATGTATTAAAAAATAAACAATATCCCTGGTATACCATCAATGCAATGTAGAAGGAGGGTAGGAGTTAAAGTTTTTTAGAATTTCTTTAAAAAATGATCATAAACTCTCAGGCTTAGATGAGGAAACTGTCTCTTGGAAATGAGCTGAATGCCCTCCCCTCCAGCAAAAAAGGGCAACAAAGTCAATTTTATCGCCCAGAATTGCTTTAAATCCACCACTTACGTTTTATCCTACAAAGTTACAGACTGTTGTATATGAAAGTTCCTCAAAATAGATGTTGCTGTCTTTGGAGAAATGACCTGTTTTTTTGAAAAATGGTCTCAGACATTTTTTGAGGTTTGGGTGGTATACAAAGCACAGAGTGTGACTGTATCTTAGCCTTTTCTTCTGCAACAATAACAAACATTTCTATTACATGATTGCAATGCAGTAAAAATGTCCTGCTTTTGATAACTGACCTACAACAAAACATCCCCAGGTTCCATGAAGAGACCAATTTTCTTTTAATGCTTTCCTTGCATGTGCTAATTTTCCTATTGTCCAGCGCAACTGCCATTCTGATTTTCTTGTGAGTGATTTTAGCTTGGCTGAAATGAAGAAGTTACCTTTCTTTTTTTTTCTCTTAAGTACACATTTTGTAAGGTAAATGCTTTTATATACACATTTCCTGCTTAGAAACTGCTTGCCTATCCTAAGCTTAAAGCAGACATCAAAATATAGTTAATTTTTTTCCACATTGGCTTCTGTCTCTCTGACAGATGCTTCAGATAGTATGGTCTGTTTTAATATTGTCAAAGTCATAAAGAAACACTAGTTGATTTTTACCCCAGCTATAAAGATATTCACAAGAGCAGTCATAAGCTATTTTTTTCCTGTTCTAAAACATTGCAAAATCAACTCCAATCAATATATGTTAAAAATATACTTTTTTCATAATAATCCTTTAATACTGGACTTTCATATCTTTTTCAAATTCTACCATGCATAATTTCAAGCTGCCAATTATGATTCTTTTTTCTAGATACAACTGTTTCCTTTGGTTCCTGCTACAGAACAGCCACATTTCATTTTAGAAGTGTCTTAATTCCAATGATAGTAAATAATTCTGGTGCTGAAACACAAATGCCAAGACAAAAGACATCCTTAGTGTACTGTTATGATTTATATAGTTTCCATTTTAATGGAACTTTAAACAGAGACAAGGGAATCATCTATGTTTCCTCTCGAAATTGCGGAGTAAGATTCTTTCTAGAAATTACACCTAGCGGAAGCTTTAAATCTATTAAAATTTCCATTTAAGTTTTATTAGTATCTTGGCAGAATTTAACAAGGAATAATTTTTTGTGAAGTTTACAGCTTGCTGAGAAATCCAATGTCCACCACCGTCAATGAATTATTTTTTTGATTTAGTGACTAATTGCCTAAGTGTGATAAATACAATCCATAGTGTTGAACGATGCAGGAGAGAATGACCTATCCTTACTTTTCAATGAGAACCAAATAAGAAGGGGCTTAAGCTAGAAATTAGAAATTAGAGTTGAAAGATAAAGTCAATGACTGGGAAGTCGACCCTAGGGGAGACTTGAAGGGCTGCAATTTGTTCATGCTACTTAAGAAATGTTTTCTATATTTGCTGTATACAATGGGAACTCTTTATCTCATGGAGGAATTGGTATGACTGATAAATTTTATCCTAATATCTGAGGTTCTGTTACTCTGTTCCTCTTCTCTAAAAGGAATTTGATTTGTCTGCAAGTAATACTAAACACTGTTTGAAAGAAACATATGGCTCTCAGTTAAAAGGGAGCATACCTGACCACTGAAATATTCCTGCTAACAAAGAACTGCAGCAGTAGTATGTTAGCAATATCAAATCAAACAAATAATTGACAAAATGAATGATCATCAATGAGCCTTACTTATTTGAGTGTGAGGGAGAGGACATTTCAAGGTTAAAGATATTCATGACTGCATTTCTGCTTTCATAAGTTGGTATCAGTGAATTACAAGATCAAAATTGCCTCTAATTACAAATTTTAAAAATATATAAAATAGAAATGATGGTCAAAACAGCCGTCTAGCTACTTTATTAATCTTTAGGTACAGATAGTAATTTAACCATGCAACACAATTCCACACCGCCAAGTCACAAATATATGACACTGTAAGCTTAGGAAGAAACTGGCATTTTCACTTCCATGGTTCTTAGTAATACCATCTGGTACCCTGGAAGGGAAGATCTGCAAAGAACGGTCTACAGTGTGTTGCCATCTGGTACCTACTAATAAAACAACTGGGTAACATGCCCATTTTAGGTGTGTACACTTGAATAGTATCCAGGAATTTCAGAGGACTGTGATTAACAACCAAAGCAGTATAGCTCTTTTTTAATATTATCCTTGGCTGATGGCTCTATACAAGCCTCACATGGAAATGAGGTAAATTTTGTGGCAAAGCTGAGTGACTAAATTAAAAAAAAAATCTCAATGGCTTATCTTGATTTCCTGTTTCATAAAATGTAAAAACTGAAAAATATTATGAAGATGGTGATAAACTTGAAACATTTGTGCAACATTTCATCTAACTCATTTACACACAAATTTACTAGTAGAATGTGAATCTTGTCAACATTTGTCATTTGCAGTAATGAAGAATTCTCATTAAGACTAATCTTTTACAACATTTTGTTGCTGTACACTTAGTAATTTATTTGACTTTATGTTAGTGAATTAACTTTCCATAGTGCTTCACCCCTCCCTGCAAATATTTGGGTTAGATAATAGAAGAATACCAACAATTTACAATTACATACTTGTAATCACTTCAATTTTCAATCATTAGCTTAAGTCAAATTCTCATAGGGATTGAAAAATAAATGCTAGGACTCATCTGGGTCAAATAATATTTTTTAAGTTTTGTTTTAATTTCAGTCTACTTTCCTGAGTAAAAGTGTACGTGGATGGCAGGAAAAGGAAAGAGGAAGAAAGAAGATACAATGGCCACAAAAACAAAACTAATCAAACTTTAGCAACTTGATAAGTAATGTCAAAATATTTTTATTGTTGTGTCTCTGGTTAAAACTATTACTAAAACTAATATTCTTCTATAAAAATTCAATTCCAATCCAATCCAAGATTTTTCCAAGCAAAAGTCTTTCAGAAATTAGACATATAATATTTCATGGCTGAACTGCTCAAAATTAAATATAAATTTTTCCAGAGTTCCATCAGTTTGGAAAAAAAAAAACCTTTCAAAAATGCTTTTAAATTTCACATACATTTTGTGCACTGTAGCCATTAAATCTTGTCCATCCTTCATAAAATATGTCTGTTTCAACAATGTTTTTTTCCAACTGAAGAATATCAGGGTAACAGAATGCAGTTATCTTGAAATGCACACCTCTTAGGCAGCCAAAAGACTGCATCATATATCTCCCCCTCAAATCACAAACTGTCTGAGGCATTTTTCTCTGATAAAGAAGACACACTGAATGAGGTATCATCAGGCTCCGGCGAGGCGTGATTGAAATCCATCTCTTCTAATTCAGGAGGTAAATCTGACAGCAGTGTCTGAATCAGAAAAATCAATTTTTTAGATTAGTATGTGGATAGATTTTTTTCCCAATTTTATGTTAATATTTGTAGTCCTCTTATGTTGATTTATTCTTGTGAATTTAAGGAAAGAATCATCTCTCTTTCAGGATCTTATGCAATTCCTTGCCTAAAAGGAAAATTCTTCATACACTTTTAGAGAGGTAACAAAATACTAGATGTTGAGAGTGTGGATTATGTAGAGTCGAACCTTGTACATACGGGAAATAGGAAGGGAAATGAGCAACTATTCTGAACCAAGTGCTTTGAAGTGTTTGAGGTAAGCAATTTTCATATTAGTTTTGAGTGTTCACTGATCACTGCTAAACGGCTTTAAAATCGTATTCTTTATTAAAATATATATGCTCAGTTATGCTATCCTTTAGAGAAAACCACATTTCACAAAATGTGGTTCTTTTGTTCTTCTGTGGAAGAATAAATTTAGCAGTTAGAAAAAAAGTTCAGCTATTCTACTTTAGACTAAACTTTAACAACTTGAAAAGAC
>NW_012142968.1:942111-942807 GCF_000956105.1 Propithecus coquereli | reverse complement strand
TGGGTTAGGCAAAAATTTCTTAAATAGAACACAGAAAGTATGAAACGGAAGAAGAAAGACTTTGTAAAAAAAAAAAAAAACTTGGCTTTTCAAAAGACACTGTAAAGAAAATAAAAAAACAGGCCACATATTGGGAGAAAATATTTGCAAATCACATATATGAAAAAGGATTTGTATCCAGAATACATAAAGAACTCTTACAACTCAATTCTAGGACGAGCAAAAGAATAAAAAACAGGCAAAATATTTAAACACACACTTCATCAAGGAAGCTATCTGAATGACCAATAAGCATGTAAAAAGATGCTTTATTTAATTTTTCATTAAGGAAATGCAAATTAAAATCACAATGAGATACTTCTGCTGACATACTATATTGGCTAAAGTTACAGAGATTGACAACATTCGGGTGTAGATGTCTTTTTTATAGAATGTCTTTTGTTCTTTTGGGCAGATACCCAGTAATGGGATTGCTGGATCAAATGGTAGATCTACTTGTATCTCTTTGAGGTATCTCCATATTCCTTTCCACAGAGGTTGCACTAGTTTGCAGTCCCACCAGCAGTGTACAAGTGTTCCTCTCTCTCCGCATCCACGCCAACATTTATTGTTTTGTGACTTTTTGATAAAGGCCATTCTCACTGGAGATAAGTGATATCTCATTGTGGTTTTGATTTGCATTTCCCTGATGATTAG
>NW_012142968.1:939357-942061 GCF_000956105.1 Propithecus coquereli | reverse complement strand
GAGATCATATTTTGAGATTCATTATACCCAACCTTAACTATGAAAATCAGCAGTTTCTATTTGGGGTGTTGATTATATTGGCTATGATGCTGAATACAATATTTGTGTCACTTTCTCTTTCAGCCAACTTTTTGTCCATATTTTAGTTTACTAGTCTTTTATCAGAGGAAAAGCTGAAGAATAAGGAAAAAATAAAATATGCATTAGTTACTTTTCTTCTTTGTTAGTGGTCTTGGGGAAAGAGCCAAACCTGGAATGAGGTTAGAATTAGAAAATAAAATGGAGTCAGTGTGTTATTCCTAGATGTCAAGATACACAGATAACTGCTAGTTAGTTGGCCATATAACTCTTAATTCAAAACAGTGCTATGTCTTTTGAGACCAGGACCACACTCCAAGTTATTCCTATGGTTGGACCTAATTTTTTTCTTTTTTATAGTTATTTAAAATTTATAGTACCCTGGGGACCATGTTCAAGACTACCACTTTTATTCATTTAAATTCTGTATTTTAGGTTGCTAAAAAACAAACACAATTTCAATATGTCATAGTATATGTATAACTCATATAATATGCTTAAGGAAAGCTGGCAAAGGTAACTGAAGGCTACTGTGTCTTGGGATGTCTGTGGGTGGGGGCTAAGGGAGCAAATTCATGAAACAGGACACATAATATACATGCTGATTTGAGCCTCATGAGTAAATTCTTTTAGTTTAGATTTTGTGGTTAAGCACTTCAGTAAAATATATAAAGACTTTTTTCTTTGAAAAAAGGGAGACTTATGAGATGCTATGAATCTAATCTTTTCCCCTGGAGACATCTGGGATGGACTATGTATGTGTGTAGTCTTGCTTGGATATAAGGGATGGATTTTTTACTCTTGATATTCCTCGGTAAATAAAAACCTTTGAGACTGCTTCCTAAATAATGGTTACCTGTGTCTCACACTGCTCATATAGAACTTCTCAGACAAGGAATCAGCATGGTGGCAAAACCTCAAAGGCAAATTTGGTATTGTTTAATATTAAATGGAGCACTTATTTTAATTTTATAATGTTTTTTTACCTAAGCCTAATACATTATTATATAGATTTCACATGAAAATATGAGGCAGAAATTGTAATTTGGAAGGAATTTGTAAACAAAAATCCACAGCAACCAAAAAAACACATTACATTCCATCTGTGGAGTAGAGGATTCAAACACTCTACTTAAATTGGGAAAAGTAAGTGACATGCTGTGATCACAAAGAATTTCGGAAAGTAATTTCATGTTTTCTTGGTGATGAGTAATATATCACAGAATAGAAGATATCCAAACACTTATGAACTCTAGTGGGAGCTGGCAGGAAACTAAGCTCCATAAGAGAGGCAAATAAATATTAAACTCTTTCATGCACAAAAGGTCCCAAAACATGTGCCTCTCTAGTTAGGGTATCCCCATCTCTATGAACACTTTGAAAATTTTCTGTAATTAAAATTAATTTAAAAATTATTTTCCCTACTTAAAAGCTAGTCTGGGATTAATAAAGCATCTTAATCATGTTAATTTTGATTTTCCACTAAAGCAGCACACAAAATCTGAATACCTATTCTCAAGAAAACTGTGGTAAAAAAAAGTCACAAAATAACAAACCCTTCTTCCATGCCAAGCAGAAACGAACTGTAAAAATGAAAAGATATGAAGAACTCAAGTGAGACATGCCATTTTTCAACATGACACATTGCATTTTACTAGTCTCTTCTGGGACCTACCTGCTGTTGTTCCTTATCGTTGGCTTTCATAGCTAGTATCAAGCTTCTAACAAAAGTCTGAAGTTTAAAGTATTTTTGCTTTTGAATCTCTAGCTCATTTTCAATGAATCTGACTTCTTCATTCTGAAGGAGAAAACATCAAACAATACAATTACCTTATATAAACACAGGACTGTGCATGTTGGATGCACACTAAACTTCTAAAGTACAATCAAATTAGGGGGACAATAAAGAAAATACAATGTTAGCATAAGGAATAAAAGGCACAGAAGGAAATTATCCTGTTACTCAAGGGCCACCTTCTAAGCAAATCACCAACAGAAAATAATTTACAAGGTTAAAAATGCAATCAAATTTCAGTAAGAGAAAAACCAAGAAACAGCTCCCATCTTGGAAAGACCCCTCCTATGTCAAATCCAAATAGCATTTGGATTAGGATTAAGAATAGAGAGAGCCTAATTAACCCCAAGAGCAATAGCAGCTGCAGTAATACTGAAGGTACCATTCAAAAAGCCAAATACTGAGAACTAAAAAGATTATTTTGTATCAAGGAGGGACTGAAATTACTAAGACTGTCTTAAGTATTAATAGATTGTTGAGTCCCCTGTACTAAGTAGGAGTCTTATTCAGAAAATATTTCTAAATGTACCACTGTGTACCAGTGATATGAGACTCAGTTTCTTTTCAATATTTTTGCTAGTTTTCTAGGAAGAAAAAAACAAAACACTGGAGTAGGATTTAGGAGTATTTTAGTGACAGGTCTACTGATAACTGTGCAGATTAGGTAGGCCATTAATCTCTCTGAGACTCATTTACTCATCAGTAAAATGGACATTATTGGTAATCCTTGACAGTTCTAGCTTTGAGGGTTATAAGGCTTATATAAGATAATGACCATGAAAGTGCCCTGAATAGGTTTACTACTAAAGCTACAGTAATCAAGAAAGTATG
>NW_012142968.1:937819-939307 GCF_000956105.1 Propithecus coquereli | reverse complement strand
CATTTCACAAAATGTGGTTCTTTTGTTCTTCTGTGGAAGAATAAATTTAGCAGTTAGAAAGAAAGTTCAGCTATTCTACTTTAGACTAAACTTTAACAACTTGAAAAGACCAAGTGATTTTTTTTTTCTTTCCTTAGACTATGTCTATATCTACAGATGGCCAAGCACCCAGGGGGACACAGCTGAATCAGTGGATCTTGCTGAAGTAATGTCATATCTGGAGGACTACTCATTTCTCTGCTGGAGTAATTAGGATAAGCCAAGAACCATGAACTAAGCTTTGCCATGTTTCATAATTGTTTCGTCTGGAGTTGTAGAACATGTATCCATACTAGAGAAATAAGTGATTAATCAAGTTTTATGTGGCTGACAGTGCTGATGCCCACTTGACCACAAGAAATTGTGAACTGAGTGATTGATTTGCTGCTCCCAATACTAAAACTAATGTAGCATATCTGGCAATTTTTAGAGAGCATGACTTGTAGTGTGGGCTTTGGGTGCAGTGGTAAATAAGGACCAAGGGAACAGGAACAACTGAAAGCTTGCCACTACTCAATTAAGAAACAGAAAGACAGGGCATGTTGGAGAACATATGAAATCTGATGATGAAATAAGACAGTATTCGCCTATTCTCTTTATTAAAAAGAAGTGACAGCTACAAATCCTATACTTTTTGCCTTGTATCACAGAGGCAAGATAGAAACTTTCTCCTTTTTGTTAGGCTGTGTAAGGAGAGGTTAACTCCTATCTGTAAGAAAGGGTGTTATTTATTTTATACGATTAAATTGCCCATGAACTTCTTGCTGAAATTCAGAGTATTTACACAGCCAAGTGACCTAAAGGTACTAATAGGCATTCTAAGGTGCTAGGTTGCAGTAATAGGATACAGAGCCATTTTCTTCTAGAATAGTGGTTTACCACTATCCCATTCCAAGTACTACAGGGCCTTTGGCTGGTGAATCTGTAAGAGCTACATCACTGTATTTAATTCACTTTGCAATTTCGAAGATGTCATATTAAAGAGGGCAAAGTGTTCAAATTAACACTCACTAAACGTGTGCTTAGAGTTGGAAAGTCATGTGGATGAAGAGATTTAATGATATTCTAACTTTTAATGGGGAGCCCTGCAAATCAGACAAGCACCATTATTTATTTCTTTGTTATTGTATTACATGTAGTTGACTGATTTAAATGAATGCAGTAAAAAATATTAAAAAAACTTTAATATCTGAGGCAGTATAGGGCACTACAAATGCATGAGGCCCACTTTAAAATTCTTCTTTCAGTATCTTACTGGATTACATCATTGGCACATTGAACAAATTTTTGGATTATACCAATTGCTGGAACTTCCTTTTTCATAGATACATAAGTAAACACAATTAATTTTATTACAGGTTCTTCATCAATGACAGCTATCTTCAGGGCCTGACCTAGTGTCATTCTTCCCAAGATATTAAAACTTCCCAAATATATGATCAGTCTCTA
>NW_012142968.1:923262-928068 GCF_000956105.1 Propithecus coquereli | reverse complement strand
TAACTATTAAAATAAAATAAATAAATTATCAGCCAGCCCATTTGTCAAAAACCATGAAAGTAAGCTATGAGTATTTTCTGCAGCTGGAGAACTCATCTCACAGAACATAGCAGGACCTTTAACAGCATTTGTTCAAAAAGCTGCATAAAATATATTAAAATTAATTGATTCTGATCTATCTGAAAATGGAAGATTTGTGTTGACCTCCTGGCTCTCTACTCCCAGAGAAGGAGGTGAAGAACTCAGATGGCTACACACGAGTGGATCGCTCCCCCGACAAGACAAGCATTGTGAATCTGCAGAGAAACAGTGTGGGACGTACAGCACAGGAAAAAAAAAAAAAATAGTGAATTGGAGATACCATCGCAAAAACTGGAGCGTGCGAGATATACAATAGGGAATAGAGCGTGGGACAGCTGTGCCCGCCTGGCCAGCCAGTGCAGTATGATCTGACCCACAGGAGGACACCCAGCTCCTCCACTGACCTCCACACCCACTCAGAAAAGGACGTGCCTGAAGTCAGTACAAAGTCATTGCACAGTACGCCACGCTCTGTGGAAAGGAGACAATAGCAGGAAACATTTTGAAATCCCTGGTGCTCTGTGCTAGGACTGCACTGGTCTGAGTGGTCACTGCCCGTGACCACGCGAGGGAGTTTGGAGAGAGGTACCTTGGCTCTGGTGGTTAGTGGGACCAAAACAAAGGAGGTGAACGCTGAAAAGGGGGCTCTGCCCCCGAAACCACTGACGATTTGGCTGGCTCAGGGCAGGACAGAAAGAGCAGGACCCTTTGCTAGGCAGACATGAGACTGTGGGACTGTGATGCAGAGGGGGCAGCTGGCGGCCTGTTGATTCAGCCCGCCTAACCGACATCTGCCAACTCCTGATTGGTCACCACCAGTACTAGCTCTATGTGGATGGGTGGACGCCATTTTTGGAGTCCACATCTGGGAGATGCTATAGCGGGCTATGCCCTTAGAGGTGGGGAGAAGCAAGAAAAGCCGCTTTCTCTGTATGGCTGGTGTGAATACACAGGACTTTGGAGCTGAAACATAGCTGGCAGCCTGTTGATTCAGCCTGCCAGACCGGCATAGGTCATCTAGATAAGAACATAACTCTAGGGCTTGCTCTCTGCCGTCCAGGTGGCTGCCGGCATTGGGGTGTGTGGACACGGAAGGAAAATCCTGGCCAGAGACCTCAGTAATTGCACCAATTGACTCCTCCTATCAGGAGCAGCCTCCCAAGTGCGGTGAAAGAGCCCTGAGTAACATATTAGCGACTCCCCCTATTTGCAGATCAAATAACCATAGAAGCACACACACTCAGGCTTGCAGGCACCAGCTGTGATATATCTTGCTCTTACCCCCACCTTAAGGGGGAATAGGGTCCAAGTAACCCTCAGGAGTGGCAAGACCCTTCCCAAAGATAGGGGTATTCGTATACCCCATCTGGGGGACCAGAGCCTAACACAGAAGCATCAGATTACCTCGATAACTGGTTCCTCCATGCAAACTACAATGAATAACAAAGAGCGTAACCCCATGGCCTAACACAGTGCCTTCCACCTCAAGCTATTAGAGGGCAATGGAGTCATACCCACAAGTGCGATCCACCACCTGGGAGCTTAACCTGGGGACCAAACTCACTAATCTCCATTGGCAAGAAGTGAAGACAGTAGGTCAGATGTAACCCAACTTGTTAAAATACCTCTGAGGCAATATAGGACCAGCATGCCTCTCCCCAGCACTGTCAAGGAATGTCCCTTGGAGACTTGGTGATAGGGCCATAAACCAGTCCTAGCACCCCCAGTTCTTGACCAAGTAGCAAGATGAGAAAGAATCAGTGAAAGAATACAGGGAACATGAAAAATTAGAGAGAAAAGTCACCCCCAAAAGAAATCACTAGACCCTCAACAATGGATACCAATTTAAATGAAATGATTACAATGACAGAGGAGGAATTCCAAATATGGATTGTAAGAAAACTCAATGGAATTGAAGATAAAATAGAAACCCAGCACAAGCCACAACAATAATACAGGAAATGAATGAAAAATTCTCTGAAGATATTGAAATATTATGAAACAACAAAACAGAAATACTGGAAATGAAAGAGGCATTGAAGGAACTACGAAACACAGTGGAAAGCCTTAAGAATAGAACTGATCATGCAGAGGAAATAATCTCAGAGCTTGAAGATAATGCCTATGTGCTAAACAAATCGGATGAAGAAAAAGAACACAGAAGCAAGGGACAAGAGCAAAACATACAAGAAATGTGGGATTATGTAAAGAAACCAAATATAAGAATTATAGGCATCCCGGAGAGAGAAGAAGAAAATACACAAGAGCTGGAAAATCTGTTTCTTAGAATACTAAAGGAAAACCTGCCTGGCCTGGCCAGAAATCTAGATATCCAGGTACAAGAAGCACACAGAACTCCTGGGAGACTCAATGGGAAAAGGCTATCACTATGTCACATAGTTATTAGGCTGGCCAAAGTAAACACGAAAGAGACAATCCTTTGAGCAGTAAGACAAAAACAGCAGATAACCTACAAATGAAAACCTATCAGACTAATTGCAGACTTCTCAACTGAAACCTTACAAGCCAGAAGGAACTGGGAACCCATCCTCAATCTTCTAAAACAGAATAATGGCCAACCTAGAATTCTTTTCCTGGCAAAATCAAACTTCATCTATGAGGGAGAAATAAAGACTTTATCAGACAAGCAATCACTGATGGAATTTGTGAAGACCAGACTTGCCCTGCAGGAATTATTCAAACCTGCACTGTAAACTGAACGGCACAACAGACACCAACCAAAGTAAAATCACTCAAGAGTTAAAGTTCAGAACCTGGATTTCTAAATGGCTCCAGAGATAAAACAAAACAGTAAGAATTTATCCAACAATATGAACAGAAATCTACTCCATATATCAATTCTCTCAATAACTATGAATGGTTTGAGTTGTCCTTTGAAGAGATATATACTGGCTGAGTGAATAAAAAATCATAAGCAAAATATCTGCTGTCTTGAAAAAATGCATCTAACTGACAAAGACACTTTCAGACTCAAAGTAAAGGGTTGGAAAACAAACTTCCAGGCAAATAGAAGCCAAAAGAAGGCAGGGGTAGCTATCCTTATTTCAGATAACATAAACATTAAAATAGCAAACGTAAAGAAAGACAAAGATGGTCACTAGACAATGGCGAAAAGAAAAATCTAACAAGAAAATTTAACAATTCTTAATATTTATGCATGCAAAACAGGAGTGCCCAGATACATAAAACAAACCCTGTTTGATCTAAGTAGCATGAAATCAGTAATGTCATAGTAGCTGGGCATTTCAACGCCCCACTGATGGAACTGGACAGATCCTCCAAGCAGAAAATAAGCAAAGAAACAATGGACTTAAACAGAGCTCTAGGATAAATGAGTCTGACAGACAACTACACAACATTCCACCCAAATAAAGCCAAATATACATTCTTCTCATCAGCTCATGGAATTTTCTCCAAAATCGATCGCATCCTAGGCCAGAAATGAGACCTCGACAAATTTAAAAAATAGAAATTATACTTTGTATCTATTCAGAGCACAGTGGTATAAAATTAGAGATCAATTCCAACAGAAACACTCACCATTTCACATAATCATGGAAATTAAATAATCTATTGCTGAATGACTATCGGGTCAAGGAGGAGATCCAGATGGAAATCAAAAGATTCTTCAAACTAAATGATAACAGGGACACAAGTTATAAAAATCTGTGGGACACAGCAAAAGCATTCCTGAGAGGAAAACTAATAGCATTAAATGCTCACATCCAAAAGACAGAAAGCTCACAAATCAAAACTAATAAATTGACTTAAGGAACTGGAAAAGGAAGAGTAAATTAATTCTAAACTAGCAGAAGAAAATAAATAGCTAAGATCACAGCAGAACTAAATGAACTTGAGAATAAAAGAACTATAAAGAAGATCAATAAAACCAAAAGTTGGCTTTTCGAAAAGATAAACAAAATTGACAGCCCTCTTGCTAGATTGACAAGAACTAGAAAGGAAGGGACTCCAATAAACTCAATTGGAAATGAAAAAGGAGAGGTCACTACATACATCACTGAAATACAAATCATTATCTTTGAATACTATAAAAGTCTATATGCCCCAAAACTACAAAACGTGGAGGAAATGGATGAATTCCTGGAAAAACACAGCCTCATAAGCTCAATCAGGAGGAAATAGAATTCACGAACAGACCAATATCAAGCACAGAAATTGGGGCAGCAATTAAAAATCTTTGAAGAAAAAAATCCTGGATCAGGTGGGTTCACACCTGAATTTTACCAAACCTACAAAGAAGAACTCATACCTATACTGCAGAAATTATTCCACAACATTGAGAAGGATGGTATCCTCCCCAACTCATTCTATGAAGCCAATATCACCTTCATGCCACATCCAGGAAAGGACACAAAAACAAAAAAAGAAAACTACAGACAAATATCCCTCATGAATATAGATGAAAAATCCTCAAAAAAATCTTAGAAATCCAAATCCAACAGCACATCAAAAAAATAATTCATCATGACCAGGTGGGCTTTATCCCAGAGATGCAAGGTTGCTTCAACATACACAAATCTCTAAATGCTATTCTCCACATAAATAAAAGCAAAAACAAAGACCATATGATTCTCTCAATAGACACAGAAAAGCATTTGACAAAATGCAGCACACTTTTAGGATAAAAACTCTTAACAAAATAGGCATAGATGGGACATACATTAAAATTATTAAGGCCATATA
>NW_012142968.1:919228-921524 GCF_000956105.1 Propithecus coquereli | reverse complement strand
GCATGCCTGTAGTCCCAGCTACTCGGGAGGCTGAGGAAGAAGGATCCCTTGAGCCCAGGAGTTTGAGGTTGCTGTGAGCTAGGCTGATGCCACGGCACTGTACCCCAGGAAACACAGTGAGACTCTGTCTCAAAAAAAAAAATAGAAATATCATTTGATCCAGCAATCCCACTACTAAGCATCTATCTAATGGAAAAAAAGACATTCTATAATAAAGACATCTGCACTTGAATGTTTATGGCAGCACAATTCACAATTGCAAAGATTTGGAAACAACCCAAGTGCCCATCAATGCGTGAGTGGATTAATAAAATGTGGTATATGTATACCATGGAATACTACTCAACTACGAAAAACAATGGTGAACTAGCACCTCTTATATTATCCTGGATAGAGCTTGAGTCCATCCTTCCAAGTGAGGTATCACAAGAATGGAAACACCATCACCACATGTACTCACCATCAAATTGGTAGCAACCATTTGGTAGATCAACACTAACGTGCTCACATGGTAATAATATTCATTGGGTGCTGGTCAGGTGGAGAGAGTGAACTCACAACAAATGGAGGCGGAGCATACTGTATGGGAGAAGGGCACGCTTGTAGCCCTGGCTTGGATGAGGCAAAGGCATTACATGTAACCAAAATGTTTGTACCCCCAAAATATTCTGAAAATAGTTGATTCTATCGGTATTTTTGTTGTTTAAATTGATATCATGATGTGTTAATAACATCCAATCTATGAACATGTTTACTTCATCATTTATTTTATCAAATCAGTATAGAACTTATTTTATCTGATAAAACTGCCTCCTTTTCAGACAATTTAATATCAAGTGAATCATCTGCACAAGCTAAATTTCTTATCCAGAGACACTCTATAAAATATTAATTACAAGTAAGCATTATAAAAACACTCAACATGATCCTGCCACAATACATTTTACTAATTTTAAACCTTTGTTTTATTAGTACTCATTTTCAGAGCAGTAGTATTAGTAAAGTGCGGACAGGAAGTCTCTTTGAATACAGGAGGTATCCATCATCAGTATAGTAGTGTCTCCTTTGAATGCACAGTCCTTCTGAGCTGCACTCACAGTCCATTAGAAAACATTTTGAAAAAGGTAATTCACATTTGTAAATTTCCGGAAGCAAAGCATCTTTTGGTATGCAGATTTCCAATTCTTCATGCAAATATTTCTCCTCCTCAGTATTTATGCAATATTTAAAAAAAATAAACTGCTTTAAGATAAGTTAATATTGCAGACATTTTCTTTTAAGAGTTGCTTTTTGCCAGCCTATTAAACTCTTCCTAGATTACAGGCAGTAATTTCTGTGTGCTTTGGCGATTTTCCTAAGTAAATGGAATGCTTGTGAAAGGAACTAGTAAGATAACATCAATTACTACAATTTCACAAAACAAGGTCTAGCTCATTTTTCTTGATGTTAAAACCCTCTCTACATTCCCAGTAGGTTTTGTCTATTCTTCTGCAAGATGACTATAGGAAGAACTCCAGGTTCCATGTGGAAAAGAGCTTTGATCTCTGAGCAGGCTATTTAAAGTAGCATCCTGAGGTGCCCTTTTATGATATAGCTACTCCTGCCTTAGGTACTGAGCCTATCAATTTGTCTCATAAGCATTTTGTATAGTTAGAACTCCTAGCAAATGATTTCTAGTGATGCATCTCAACCAGAAACTCCACTAGGCTTGAAGTAAGTATTGATGGTGGCATAGTAATAATTATCAAATGCACCAGAGGACATTCTTTCAGCTTGCTATAATAAGAATTATAGACTGTTTAATTCAGTATGGGAAAAATTTTATAATGATCCAGCTTCTGATCTTATTTGATTTTACATAAATGAGCACTTGCATAATGGTATTACAATTATTTCCAAAGATCAATCAATTCATTTATTCACTCACTCAGCAAGTACTATAGTTACTGAGCTCCTATGTTCCAGGCTCTCAACCAGGTATCACAGAGATGAGTAAGGTAATTTTCTGCCCTCAAGAAGCTTACGATGAATATATAGTCATGCACCACATAAGAACATTTTTTTGGTCCCATAAGATCATAATGGAGCTGAAAAACTCCTATCACGTGGTGAAGTATCACCTGATGATGTAGCTGTTGTAACATCATAGCACAATGCATTACCTTTTCTATGGTTAGATAAATAAATACCCACCATTGTGTTACAATCACATAGTGTTTGGTACAGTAACATGCTGTATGGGTTAGTAGCCTAACAGCAATAGGTTATACCATATAGTCTTGGTGTGTAGTAGGCT
>NW_012142968.1:917970-919178 GCF_000956105.1 Propithecus coquereli | reverse complement strand
GAGACACCTAGAATTGACTAATGAATTCAGTAAAGCCTCAAGAAACAAAATTAATGCACACAAATCGGTGGCATACATATATGCCAATAAAAGTCTAGCTAAAAATCAAATCAAAGAAGAAACACCTTTCACAATAGCATCAAAGAAAATTAAATATTTAAGAATATATTTAATGAAGGAGGTGAGAGACATATATAGGGAGAACTACGAAACACTGAGAAAAGAAATTGTAGAAGACGTAAACAGATGGAGAACCCTTTGATGCTCATGGATTGGCAGAATCAATATTGTTAAAATGTCCACACTACCTAAAGTGATCTAGAGAATTAATGCAATCCCAATCAAAATACCATCATCATTCTTTAAAGATTGAGAAAAAATAATTCTTTGCTTTGTATGGAACTAGAGAAGACCTTGTATAGCCAAACCAATCTTAAACAAAAAGAACAAATTGGGAGGCATCAGTCTATCAGACTTCAAGCTTTACTACAAGGGTATAGTAACCAAAACAGCATGATACTGGCACAAGAACAGACATATAGACCTTTGGAATAGGACTGAGAACTCAAATATAAAACCATCCTTGTATTGTAACCTAATCTTCGACAAAGCAGAGGAAAATATACAGTGGGGAAAAGAATCTCTATTCAATAAAAGATGCTGGGAAAACTGGATAAGCACACGCAGAAGATTGAAACTGGATTCCCACATCTTATTTCTCACAAAAATCAACTCATGGTGGATAACAGACTTAAACCTAAGGGGTGAAAACTTATGAATTCTAGAAGAAAATGTTGGGAAAACTCTTATAGACATTGGCCTAGGCAAAGAATTTATGAAGAAGACACCCAAAGCAATCACAGCAGCAACAACAATAACCAAATGGGACTTGATCAAATTAAAAAGCTTCTGCACAGCCAAGGAAATTATCATTAGAGCAAATAGACAAGCTACAGAATGGGAGAAAATATTTGCATGCTACAGATCAGATAAAGGGCTGATAACAAGAATCTATATAGAACTTAAGAAAATCAAGAAAAAATAAAGCATCCCCATCAATAAATGGGCAAAGGATATGAACAGAAACTTTTCAAAAGAAGCCAGACTAATGGCCAACAAAGATGTGAAAAAATACTTAACATTTCTAATCATCAGGGAAATGCAAGTCGAAACCACAGTGAGACATGACCTATCTCCAGTGACAATGG
>NW_012142968.1:907094-909835 GCF_000956105.1 Propithecus coquereli | reverse complement strand
AAAAAATAGCTCCCTTTTGCAATCATTTAAAAATGAACATTGGCTTTAGAAAGGTTTTGTCATAAATTTCATATTAACCACCGCTATGCACTGCCCCACCTTGCCATACACCATTAATACTTAACTTGGCTCAGCAAACTCTTTGCTGAAAATCACAATCACTAAACCAGCCAGCAATAATTAAAATGCCCAGTACTCTGGCTGATATTCACATTGCCCGAGAGAATCAATGCAAAGCCCCAAAATGATTACCTTATCAAATGGGAGTAACATAAGTACTGTAAAAGTATGCCTTATTTAATATTTTCTCTTAATGAATTCAGAATTTTAAATTACCTTATAATCCAAGAGAGAATTCACTTGTTCTACTTCAGAATTACTTATCATGTCACTTTCTTCATCATCAATAATTTCTATTTTCTGTAACACAAGTAGAAAAGTTTTCATAAATATATATCAGATCATTATCACAATACTCAACAATATATAGAACATATGTATTCAATGTTCAGGTTATCCATTCTAAGTAATCTGGAATAAACTCTGATAACTGACTGGCTCCTCAGTGTTACACATAATGTGTGTCTGAGACATCTCCCTCTACCTTTAGTTGATGACTATTTACTAACTAAAAAATTACTTTAATACTATTTAAAATAGAAAATTCCTTTCATAATATCCCTGAGAAAATAGGCATTCAAATTCTGCTTAAATAGTGCCTTCCAGTGATGGGGAGTTCACTTCCTGTAGGAGTAGACTATTTTAATAGTAAACATATAAAATTGATAGGAAGGGTTTTCTCTATTAAGTTCCCACATGCTTCTTTATAACTTCCAATGTAAAATGTCAACATACGACATATATTCCAAAGTCAAATATATATTTTTTAATTCACATGTTTACTGCACTCCATTAGATGGACAATTAAAAGCAAACGTCTATGATGTAATGATGGAAATTGTATGGAGATTTGTTTCTTTCACTGGACAATAACATTAGGGATATGAAGTGGTCTGGGAGAAAGAGAGAGAGAGAGAGAAAGACTAAACTGCCCTCAACTTCACATTAAGGTACAGCATAGTATCCTGCCCACAGTAGGTACTAATTAAGTATCTGTCAAAAAAAAAAAAAACGAACAAAACAGGCCAGTGTTGATGAAAAGAATGAACAATAAGCTCCAACCATGGGGGTAAGGCAAGTTCTCCAATTATGTAACTTTTTTTTAAAAGCGAAAACAAAAGACATAAAATCAGCTCTAAATTTTTCTTTTGCATGTAAGAAAACACAGCTAAGAGCAAACACCTATAAACATTTAAACCCTGCCAATCCCCAAAAAATTTAAAAGAGAAAAGCTAAGCTAGATTTAGCCACTAGATAGTCTCTTAAGAACAAGCACATGAGCACATGAATAGCAACGTGTTGGAGGCAGAATTTGAAATCAGGCTTCCTACCCAACAATATATATGGTGATGAAAAGTCATGAAGAAACTTGGAATGGTCACATTTGATATATTGCCTGTGAGGATCCAATACTATCACAGGGTTTGTGACCTGCAGGCTTCTGAGTCAGGAGGACAGCTGCAATGAAATTGCTTTCTACTGCTGCCTAGAGATGAATCTAATGTTTTGTTTTCTATTATAATCACTATAATCACTGGAGCTTAAAAATGTTGGCTCTCCCTAGACCTCAGATTTGATAACTTCTTGATATTTTTTAGATTGTCTACCTATTTGGATGGGTTTTTGGAAAAGGAGCTAGGCAATTCAGGGAGGAAAGCACCAAAGGCCATTATATAGATTTGTGCATATAAATTGCTCTTATATGTCTGTGATTTGTCATCCATGAATAATTGGGGGAACTCAAAAGTTACAGGCAGAGGAGATCAACCTTAGAAAGTTTAGAGTTTTGTCTTTGAAAATCAATTGTTCTTGAAAAATTAGGTGCCTAAGTGACTGTGAGTCATCCCATGCCATGACTTCATTCATTATCTTCAAATGTCTGCTGCAGGGGAGATTCAATGCAGAAAAATTCAGGCTAAAAGTGAGCATGTCTTTAAAGGAAAAGAGGTTTTAATTTGTAAATAATTTTATGTAGTGTATACTATAACTCAAATCTATAGCAGAAAGAGATTATTAGTTGGTAAAATTTAAGATTAGGCCCATTCATAATTGTGGACAACAATTATTACTAACTACCTGATGAAAACACCACTTTGCCTCAAAATCAAAGCTTGTTTTCCTATATGCCTGTTGAACTTAGTGTCAGAAGGGTCAAACATCAACTTCAACCAGAACTGAAATCAATAAAATGCAATCCTAAATTATATTCTGCATGTGGAAAATACTGGTATATATTGTTGGTGTTTAACAAAAAAAAAAAAATAGCAAAACTGTATTTTATGTGCTCAACTTTTATTAAAGAGATGTGACAGGATTATAGTGTAAAATAAATGATGCTTGCAATGGAAGCCAGGGTATTTTGTAGCAGAAAAATCCGTTAGAGAGGCCATTTTTAATGGTTGCAATCAGCACAGAATACAGAGGCAAAAGCAAAAACAAAAGCACAATGACATCCCCCTTTACGTCTGACTTTAGTTTAATATTATCTTGATTTCAGAATTATTTGATTGGGTCAGAATATAACAGATGCTGCTAAAACAATAAATCCATACACAGCCTGCCTCTATTATTCAAACTCTTAATACTGTCTTTTCTCCTTTACTGTGATTTTTAAGATGACT
>NW_012142968.1:905042-907044 GCF_000956105.1 Propithecus coquereli | reverse complement strand
CTAACAACGCATTTCTCAGAACGCATCCCAGTCTCTGTCATTAAGTGCTGCATGGCTATCCTTAAGAAATCAAGAGAGTGATTTTCATCTCCAAGCAAGGAACACTAGTATGTGTATACAAATAGAGTACAACAATTTTCTCTGAAGACAAATTAAATTTCTAAACCGGTAAGGCTGTTTTAAAGCAACATCCTGAAATCAGCAATGAGAACTGCTATGTGAGGTTTCACTTACCCTTCTTTTAGAATTAAAGTAACAAAGTTCACATATAAGGTGAATTGAAATATCTTTTAATAATTATTATAAAAAGATACACTTTCTATATGGGTGCTGAGTTTTGAGAGTTAAAGAAAAGAACTTTATGTTGGATGGTGATATGTTATAAAAGACATCTCTAATGGGCTAGTGAAGGACCCCTGATTTCCACAGCATTTACCACAATGGAAAACACTGGATTAGTAAAACGTCCTTTAGAGTTAAGTGAAAATGCTAACTAACATTTCTGAACTGGACACTCTGCCCTGCCCTGGTGCTCCAAACTTCTTCAAGTGGGCTGCCACCGCAGAGGGTAGAGGTCCTGGAAAGAATCCTTTGAGTCATGGGTTCAACCCTATCTGACCTGTTCGAGACTGCTAAGTGGAGCACACTTAACAGCTGTGCAATCCAGTCCTCTCGTCTGTAGTTTCCACAGCCTCTGCCAAGTTGTGGCCTGTAGAGCCATTTTAATCCTGAATTGGGCATTTAGAAATATTATATGACCGTGTAGGAGAGATTAGCATGATCTCCTGTACTTCAGAACCAACAACTTTATAATTCTGTAAGTTGGAAATACAGTTTAAATAAAGGATTGTATTGTGCTGTTTGACCACTTAGCAAATAAATTTCAAAAGGTAATTTCCTTCTGTGTTTGCAATGTTCAATATTTTAAAGCCTGACATGTTATGAACATTTAGAAAATGGAATCTGCTGAATGACATAAATTTCTACTATAGTAAAACTGAAAAAATTTCTGAGAAAATGACAGCTGTTGTTTTTCTGATTAAATGTTATTTTCTGTTAACATTTTAAGATTACTAGTCTCTGCTTTTGGATACTAATGATATTACATAAAAAGAACTTTTGTGTATGGAAGGAAGGACTACATGGCCAAAATTTCAGAAGGCCCCAAATTTACCTAGTAAGACAGGATACTGATTAACAAAGTGACAGCATTTATACATCTGTGCAGAAAACATATTGACATACAGACTGATAGTTTATGTCAAAATTTAATAAAAAAAAATTATGTATTGCGCACTGTCAAAGTAAGCCTTTCAGTTTAGTAACAAATGACATTAAGAAAAGGTCATCTCTATTCATGTTCATTCTGTATTTGCTTTGGGAATTGTTTTGAAAATTCTCTTAGAATAAGTATATTATTTTATTTTTAAAAATAGTCTACAAAAGAGGTTGCAATTCAGGATAAAATTAGCAAGGGCCATTGGAAAAAATAGCTCCCTTTTGCAATCATTTAAAAATGAACATTGGCTTTAGAAAGGTTTTGTCATAAATTTCATATTAACCACCGCTATGCACTGCCCCACCTTGCCATACACCATTAATACTTAACTTGGCTCAGCAAACTCTTTGCTGAAAATCACAATCACTAAACCAGCCAGCAATAATTAAAATGCCCAGTACTCTGGCTGATATTCACATTGCCCGAGAGAATCAATGCAAAGCCCCAAAATGATTACCTTATCAAATGGGAGTAACATAAGTACTGTAAAAGTATGCCTTATTTAATATTTTCTCTTAATGAATTCAGAATTTTAAATTACCTTATAATCCAAGAGAGAATTCACTTGTTCTACTTCAGAATTACTTATCATGTCACTTTCTTCATCATCAATAATTTCTATTTTCTGTAACACAAGTAGAAAAGTTTTCATAAATATATATCAGATCATTATCACAATACTCAACAATATATAGAACATATGTATTCAATGTTCAGGTTATC
>NW_012142968.1:873429-899492 GCF_000956105.1 Propithecus coquereli | reverse complement strand
CAAAAGGATCACACAGTCAAACCAATCATATTATTAATGGTATTCTCCATTAACGAAATGAGAAAGAGAATAGGACAGAACTAGTAGGAAACTACCATAAAGGGCTCTTTTCAATATTTGAAAATGCTTTTATGCTTTTCTCTTGCAATTTCTGATGAGAATGAAAAGGTTTGTCACATAGCTGTGAAAAATAAGCCATCTAGAGAAATTCCAGGCAATTGTGCTTCTGATCAAGTGTTCTTTGATTCCTGCATTAAATTCTCTCTCCCCTTTTCCTCATTAGGTCTTGATTACTATGCCAGCTGTCTAGAGAACATGCTATTAAATGACCAAGAATGCCAGTGTAGGAGCAGTAGTCCATTAAAAGTGGACCATTAAAGTGGACTTTAAAATGAACTTCACTGTTATTCCTTTAATTACTTATTTTCTAAAATTCTCTTTTAGATGGGGAAGTGAGGGTTGGGGAATGAAACTCCACTTAAGGCCTTTGGTTCTTTCTTCTATCACAATATTGTCTCATGGCTTTCCCACCCACCCAAAGAAAAACACAAATTCCTATTTCCTCACTCTCCCTCACCGAGCTTGCTGGTCATCAGGCTCTAAATAGCTAGTTATGAGTCACTATGAATAACGAAGTATCTCCAGGCACATACAATTTAGTAAAGACTAACAGAAGACAAAAATGGTTTAATGGACCAACTATATTAAAAAATAAGGGGCTTACAAATGGCGCAATGCTTCTTTTTTCTTGATAGTTTTAAAATCTACTTGACAGATTTCCTATACACTAAAGTATCATCTTCAATACGAATAACAAATGTTGGGAGAGAAAGAGAGAGAGAGAGAGAGAGAGAGAGAGAGATTTTCACACTGATAACCTTTCAAACACATGGTCCTCTCAAAACTAAGTTTTTCTTTCCCTTTCATTATTCAGTCTACTGCAATCTACTTGTCTTCCCCCTCCCCGTGTAATAAATTGCTTTTTTTTTTTTTTTTTTTTTTTTGAGACAGAGTCTCGCTCTGTTGCCCTGGCTAGAGTGAGCGCCGTGGCGTTAGCCTAGCTAACAGCAACCTCAAACTCCTGGGCTCAAGCAATCCTCCTGCCTCAGCCTCCTGAATAGCTGGGAATACAGACATGTGCCACCATGCCCGGCTAATTTTTTCTATGTATTTTTAGTTGTCCAGATAATTTCTTTCTATTTTTTTAGTAGAGACGGGTCTCGCTCTTGCTCAGGCTGGTCTCGAACTCCTGAGCTCAAACAATCCGCCCGCCTTGGCCTCCCAGAGTGCTAGGATTACAGGCGTGAGCCACTGCGCCCGGCCAATTAATTGCTTTTTTGAAGAGAGCCTCTTAAACATCCAGTTCAATGGCTTTAAAATCTCGATGCTTATTTTCTTTCTTTCTTTCCTTCCTTTCTTTCTTTCTTTCTTTCTTTCTTTCTTTCTTTCTTTCTTTCTTTCTTTCTTTCTTTCTTTCTTTCTTGTTTTAAGAGACTTGGTCTCGCTGTGTTGCTCAGGCTGGAGGGCAGTGGCTATTCACAGGCTTGACCATGGCATACTGAAGCTTCAAATCCTGGCCTCAACAGATCCTCCTGCCTCAGCCTCATGAGTAGCTGGGACTACAGGTGCTCGCCACCACTACCAGCTCTTTCCTTAGCATACTATCCTGGTTCTCCTGTTTCTGAATGTTCTTTCAATGGCTCCCTTTTTCCCTCTAGCCCCTAAATGTGTATATCTATCAAAAAACAGCCCTTGTCCATTGTCCTTTCCCATTTTACATTTTTTCACTTAACTAAATCTTCTATTTCTGTGGCTAGATATTTTTGGCCTCGATGTGGGTGACTCCCACATTTCTTCTCGTGTCTTCAGCCCTATTCTGAGTTCCAGACCCATATTATCCAAAGGCCTGCTGGAGAGCTCTACATGGATGGCATGCCACCATCTAAAATGAGATGATGGATATGCTAATTACCCTGAATTCATTAATTCACACTGTATGCCTGTATCAAAACATCACATGTATCCTATAAACATATACGACTATTATGTACCCATAATAATTTAAAAATAAAAAAATAAACAAAATGCAATACATGTAAAACTGAATTCACCTTCCTGAAATATCTTATCAATTTAATGCAATGACAATTAAAATCTTGACTGGATTTTGGGGAGGGATATTGGGGAAAGGTATGACTAAAAAATTCTAAAGAATCAATGAGCTACAAGAGGCGAGAATAATAATGAAAGCCCTATCAGATATTAAGACATTTTTAAAGCCACATTTGTAAATAATAAGATCAATGTAATATAATAGGAAGTCTGGAATTCGATCCACGTATGTCTCTACATATATAATTGTATATGTATGCATGCATATATATTTGTATATTTGATATAAAACTACATTTAAACTCACTGGAAAAAAGATAGATTATTCAACAAATAGTGTAAGGACAATTGGTTAGCCATTTGGAAAAATAAAATTAGATATTTTCTTCACACATGTTACAGCAAAATAAATTCTAAGTAAAATAATATCAAATTGTAAAAATGAAACCATAAGGATACCAGAGGCAAATGTAAGGGTATGTAATTGTAGTACAAGGAAGAACTTTGTAATCATGACACCAAAATCAGAAGCCATAAAGGAAGGTATTGGTAGATTTGACAACATAAAAAATTACAAACAAAAATTCTGACATCGGAAAACACCATAAACAAAATTAAAAGGCAAACAATAAACTGGAAAATATAGTGTTAATATCCTAAACAGGGATGGATAAAACGAAAGGAAAATAGGAAAATACATTATTATTTCTTAGTTTCTCAATTACAGATGCAAAAATTCTGTATATGATTCCAATTATATAACATACTCAGAAAAGACAAATTTATATGGTCAGAAAGAAGATCAGTGGTTCTGGAGCTGAGGTTGGGAGGGGAAATAGACTGCAAATGGGCTCAGTGGAGTTATTGGATTGATGAAAATGATCTAAAATTGGATTTTAGTGATGGTGATTGTACCACTCTACAAAATTTACTAAAAATCATTGAATTCTACATTTACAATGAATAAATTTTATAATATGTAAATTAAACCTTTATAAAAGTGTTAATAAAAAAGGTGTCAGAAGGGAACTATTTCTATACTTGAAGACAAATGAAATATACTGCTCCTGGACAAAAGGTATATCTCCGTGATATTATTTGAATTCTCATTTAGGGAAACATTGAGAGGTATTATAAAGATGATCCAGTCTAATTTCCTTTTGCAGATAAGGAAACTGAGCCCATTAAATTAAATATTTTGCCCAAAGTCACCTAATTAGCTAGTGGAAAAGCTAGGAGTTGCACCTAGGTTGCCTGGCTACTAACCTAGTGTTCATCACATTATGTCATACTTACTTTCATTACAATGTGTTTATAATGCTCTAAGCTAAATTGGCTAGAATTCCAATAAAATAAAAATAATCATTTATTATAATTAATTACAACGTACGAATTGTTGTAACCAAAATTTCTAAATGTAGGAGATTATTATTGTGGTAGATGGATGAATGTTCCTTGTGATGAATTGATGTGGGAGATTGTTTAGGTGGTGGCATTAAAAATAAATCTATTTCTTTTCAAATACTTGGCCAGATGTTTTGAAGACTAGATTTGAAGTGCAATGAGCTGAAAAGCATGTAAGAAAATGCATCAAATTTATAAAGGCTCTTATTAGGAGGTTCAGTATATAAGTACCTTGAGAGCTTCCTTCAGACAAACAGATGGATACTTCATCATTTCTGTCATTATCCTCTCCCACTTCAGGCCCAGCTTCCTCTCCTGGTGTGAGTGCAGACAAAGAACCCGACTCTGGCTGCTCAGAGAAATCAGCAGGGCCTCCTCTTGGAGGTGGAACTTCAATCCCCATTAAACGATATTTCCTTCTTCGATTCCCAATCCAAGTCTTTATAAGAGAAATACAAGAGGAAGTTTTGTAAACACAGAAAAATCAGCAGTTCTGGCCATTAAAATAATGAATGGATGCTCCATAAAATATGATTAAAAAGAACAAATAAGTACATAGAATAATAAAATTTTATGTCAATAAGCTAAAATAAAAACAATTATGTTTTTAATTCTTAAAATTTAGTCTACAATTGACACATAATTGTACATATTTATGGGGTATGATGTGAGGTTTCAACACATGAACACATTGTATTATAATCAAAGTAGATAAAAAATCAAATCAGGGTAGTTAGCTTTTCAATCATCTCAAACCTTTATCATTTAATAATTATGATTTACTTTAAAACATTTTATTAAAGAAACAGGGTATTTATCTAAATATTCAGACTTTCAAGCAATGTGCAGTCTATTACAGATCACTTTTGTTTCTGTTTTCATTCTGTTTTGTTTCTGGAGAAAACAATTCAACAAACCTTTCAAAAGAAAAATGAATTTGTTCTTTTTGAAATGGAACCAGGCATATAGATATAACTATAGTTCATATAACAATTCCACTTTTGCTCTTCCTAGATGAAAATGTGCCCTCTATTAACTTCGGCTCCATATGGTTACCTTTGTATTTCAAGTATTCTAAAATTTCATTTTATTGGATTTACAACCAATTTTTAAAACGTTAATGTTAAAATAATTTTAGAGTCACAGAAGTTTCAAGGATAGGTCTTGTGTATTCTTCATTCAATTTCCTCCAGCTTACATCTCACATAAGTATAGCACAATATCGAAAGCAGGAAATTGATATTGTACAATGTATATGTATAGTTCTATGTCCCTTTATCACACTATTTCTCTTCCCCTCCTTCTGACTATCCCCAACCCCTGGCATATAAACCACTAATCTGTTTTCTACCTCTATAACTGTGGCTTTTTGAGAATACTATATAAATGGAATCATACAGCATATGACCTTTTGAAATCACCTTTTTTCATTCAGCATAATTCCCTAGGGATTCATCGAAGTTGTGTGTATCAATAGTCCATTCTTTTTTATTGCTAAGCCATATTCTATGATATGTATGTATTGATATTTTTTAACCATTTACCTGTTGAAGGACACTTGTATTGTTTCCAATTTTGGACTATTACATATCAAGCTGTTATGAATGGTAGTGTATAGGTTTTTGTGCTGACATAAGTTTTCTTATCTCTAGGATAGATAGGCAAGAAAGAAATTTATAGATTGTACGATTGTATGTTCAGTTTTGTGAGAAACTGCCAAAG
The DNA here is from genome assembly GCF_000956105.1 of Propithecus coquereli. Lineage (NCBI taxonomy): Eukaryota > Metazoa > Chordata > Mammalia > Primates > Indriidae > Propithecus > Propithecus coquereli. The sequence continues at coordinate 894,254 of NW_012142968.1, read as the reverse complement.
GAATTGGCAGAGCAGCTGTGCCATTTTACATCTCTATCAGCAATGTATGAAAGGTCCAGTCTCTTGGCATTCTTGACAGCATTTAGTATTGTCAGCATATATATATTTTTTTAATTTAGCTGTTCTCATAGGTATGTGCAATGACAGCTCATCAAGTTCTTAATTTGATTTTCCTGATGGCTGGTGATGTTGAGGATCTTTCCATGTGCTTGTTTGTCCTCTGTATATCCTCTTCAGTGAAATGTCTCTTCATTTTCTGATTGAACTGTTTGTTTCTATTTCATGTTGAGTTTTGAGGGTTCTTTATATATTCTAAATATGAGTTTTTTGTCAGATATGTGGTTTCCAAATATTTTCTCCCACTCTGTAGCTTTAATTTCTATCCTCTTGGTCTTTTGCAGTGCAAACTTAAAACTGCTAAAAAATAAAGTATGTTAATTTAAAAAAAATAAAAAGTGGGTTCATTGAAAAGATCAATGAAATTGACAAACGACTAGCAAGACTGGCAAAGAATAAAACACAGAAAACACAAGTTACTATTAAGGTCATTAAACATGAAATGTCCAATTTTGAATCAAAAGTGTAGTTTATTATATCTCAAACAAGAAGCAGTACAATTAATCAAAGTATGTGCCTAAACTATCAACACAGTTTTGCCATCTTAACTGCAGCTTGCTTATGTCAGCAGCGAAGAAGCCTGGAGAGCAAGTGGGGATGAAATCGCGAAAGACATTTTCCACAGCTTTTAAGAATTGAATATGTTTCCTTGCAAGAAGTAGTACAAAACCTGGAAGAAGTGGTAGTCAGTTGGTGCAAGGTCTGGTGAATACGGAGGATGCCAGAGAGTTTTCAAGTCCAGCTTCTGTAGTTTGAGCAGCGTTGGTTTTTGCAACATGTGGTCTTGCAAGAGGATTGGCTTGACTCTATTGATCAATCTCGGCTGCTTAATCACAAGCATCCTCATCATTTTATCAAATTGTGTGCGGCAGACATCCGCTGTAATCGACTGACCAGGTTTCATGAAGCTGTAGTGGATAATACTAACGCTGGACAACCAAACAGACACCATTAGCTTTTTGTGATGAATATTCGGTTTTGGACTGTGTTTCAGAATGACATCTTTTTCCAACCATTGTGCCAAATGTTTGCAATTGTCAAACAAAATCCATTTTTCATCATACATAACAACATGGTGTAGAAATGGTTCACTTTCATGTCGTGAGAGCAAAGAAAGTAAAGCTTCAAGATGATTTCTATGCTGACGCTCATTTAATTCATGTGATCCTATCTCTCCAGCTTCTTTACCTTGCTGATTTGTTTCAAATTGTCAAATATTGTTGGACTAGTAAGGTCAAACCTTGCTGCTAATTCATACATAAGTTGCCATGGATTTGCTTCCACTACAGCTTTCAGCTCATCATTATCGATCTTGGTCTCAGGTCATGCACCTGGCTCATTTTCAAGATTAAAATCACCAGAATGAAACTTCTCAAACCATCGACATACTGTGCATTTATTAGCCACATCCTTCCCAAACACTTTGTTGATATTTTGAGCTGTCTGCACTGCATTAGTTCCATGACAGAACTCATATTCAAAAATAACACGAATTTTTTACTTATCCATGGTTTCACATTAATTGCTCTAAAAAAATTTGAAAGATAATCACCAGGTGGGAGGGGGGAGGTGGGGATGGATATATACACACGTAATGGGTGCAGTGCGCACCGTCTGGGGGGTGGACACGCTTGAAGCTCTGACTCGGGTGGGGCAAGTGCAATGTACATAACCTAAACATTTTTACCCCCATAATATGCTGAAATAAAAAAGGAAAAAAAAAAGATAATCACAAGCCAAAACGTGCATTTGAAAAAAAATGAGCATATATCTTCACAATAAAAAAAAGTGTGAAAGTCGATTGTCAGAGATACCAACTGTCAAACTTAGTACTTAGAGAATTTGGACATTCCATAGTTAACAACCTAATAAAAAAGGAATGGACCAGAGGATATTACTACAGACTTCCAAACATGAAAAGGATAACAAGGAAATATTATAAACAACTCTACAGACACAAATCTGACAATTTAGGTGAAATGGACCAATTCCCTGAAAAGTACAAACAAATACAATATGAAATAGATTACTTGAATAGCCCTATAACTAATAAGAAAATTTAATTTATAATTAAAAACTTCCCCCCAAAAGAAATCTCCAGGCCCCCAAAACCTTCAGCTAACAACATGCTGAATGGTGAAAATAGAATAGTTCCCCTCTAAGATCATGAATGAAACATGATGTCCACTATGACCACTCCTATTAAACATAGTACTGGAGGTTCTAGTCCATGCAATAATATAAGAAAGGGAAATAAAAAATATACAGATCAGAAAGGAAGAAATAAAACTCTCCCTATTTACAGATTACATGATAGTCTATGTCAAAAGTACCAAGGAATCTACAAAAACACTCCTACAACTAATAAATGAATTCATCAAGGTCTCAGGATACAACATAAACAGAAAAAATCAATTGCATTTCTATATAGTAAAAATTATCACATTGAAACAAATTAAAAATATAATACTATTAATATTTTCCATTATTAAAATAATCAAATAGGCGTAAATCTAACAAAGCATGTACAGAACTTATATGAGGAAAACTACTAAACATTGACGAAAGATATCAAAGTAGTTTTAAGTAAATGCTGAGACATTCTGTGTTCATGGATGAGAAAACTCAACATAGTAAAGATATAAATTCCCCTCAAATTGATATACAGTTTAACATACTTACTATCATAATCCTAGGAAGATTTTTTGTAGATATATACAAGATAATTCTAAAACTCATAGGGAAAAGAAATTAGTTAGTATACCAAAAACAATATTGAAAAAAATAATGAAGTGCTAGGAAACTATCTACCCAGTTTCAAGGCTTATTATACACCTACAGTAATTAAGTCCACGTGGTATTGGCAGAAGGCTAGACATAGATGAATGGAACAGAACAGAGAACCTAGAAATGGGCTTACATGAGTATAATCAGCTTAGCTGACTTTTGACAGAGGTACAAAAGCAATACAATGGGGGAAGGTTAGTCTTTTTAAGAAACGATGCTTGAGCAATTGGATATTCAAAGGAAAACAAAAATGGACCAAGACCTAAATCTCACACATTATAAAAAAATGAGATCAAGATGGATCATATATTTAAATATAAAAAATTCAACAATAAAACTTACACAAGATAAGAGAAGGGAAAATCTTTGGGATCTAGGCTTGGTGAAGAATTCTTAGAAATGGCACTAAAAGCACAAGCCATAAAAGAAAAATAACTTCCTGGAATATCGATTGGGACTGCATTGAATCTGTAGCTCAAGTTGGAAAGAACTGACATCTTGATAATATTGAGTCATTCTATCCATTTCCATGGAGTATCTCTCCATCTATATAGATCTTCTTTTATTTCTTTCATTAGAGTTTTGTACTTTTCTTTACAACTAGTTCAGATATTGCGGTAGATTTATACCTAAGTGTTTAATTTGGGGGAAGCTAAAGTAAATGTTTATTTTTTTTTCCAGTTCACTTTTTAAAAAATGTCAGAATATTACATGGGTACAAACATTTTGGTTATATGTATTGTTTTTGCAAAGTTTGAGTCAATGCTAGAAGTATACCTATAACCCAGATAGTGTGCATTGTACCCGTTAAGTGTGACTATACCTATCTCCTCCTCCCCCTTCCCACCTGCTTGATTTCCATTGAGTTTTACTTCCATAATGCATGTAAGTGGTGAGCGATTAGTTCCAGTTTATTAGGGAGTACATGTGGTGTTTGTTTTTTCATTCTTGCTATACTTAGAAGAATGGTCTCCAGTTCCATCAAGGTTGTTACAAAAAGTATTAGTTCACCATTTTTAATGGCTATATAGTACTCCATGGTATACATATACCACATTTTATTAATCCACCCATGCATAGACCAACACTTGGGTTGATTCCACATCTTTACAATTGTGAATGGTGCTGCAATAAACATTCTAGTGCAAGTGTCATTTTTACAAATTGACTTTTTTTCCAGTGGGTAAATACCCACTAGAGGGATTGCTGGATCAAATGGTAGGTCTACTTTTAGTTCTTTGAGGTATCTCCATACTACTTTCAATAGAGGTTGCACTAGTTTGCAGTCCCACCAACAGTGTATAAGTGTTCCTTTCTCTCTGCATTCACACAAGCATTTTTTGTTTCGGAACTTTTTGATAAAAGCCATTCTCACTGGAGTTAAGTGATATCTCATTGTAGTTTTGATTTGTATTTCCCTGATGATTAGAGACGTTGAGCATTTTTCATATGTTTATTGGCCAGTAGTCTTTCTTCTTTTGAAAAGCTTCTGTTCACGTGCTTTGCCCACTTTTTAATAGGGTTGTTTGATTTTTTTCTTGCTGTTCTGCTTGTGTTCTTTATAGATTCTGGTTACTCGCCCTATATTGGATGTATAGCATGTAAATATTTTCTCCCATTCTGTAGGTTGTCTGTTAGCGTTAATGATTGTTTCCTTGGCTGTGCAAAAGCTTATTAACTTGACCAGGTCCCATTTATTACTTTTTGTTGTTGCTGTGATTGCCTTTGGGGTCTTCTTCATAAATTCCTTGCCTAGGCTGAAATCTAGAAGTGTTTATCAAGCATTTTCTTCTAGAATTCTTATACATCCATGTCTTAGGTTTATGTCTGTTATTCATTGTGAATTAATTTTCGTGAGTAGTGAGAGGTGTGGATTCTGTTTCAGTCCTCTATATGTGTATACCCAATTTTCCCAGCACCTTTTATTGAATGGGGATTCTTTTCCCCAGTATATGTTTACCTCTGCTTCATCAAAGATCAGATGGAAATATGAGGATGGTTTTATATCTCAGTTTTTTGTTCTAATCCATTCAGCTCTGTCTCTGTTCTTGTGCTAGTACCATGCTATTTTGAGTACTATGGTGTTAATATTTTGAAATAAAAAAATTAAAAAAGTAATCCAATTTGTAAATCTCTGTTTTTTGATCTGTAAAATAAGACAATTCAAATTTAATACAATTATTGCTATATTAAAGCTTAAGTATATCATTTTGTTTTTTTGCCTTCCATTTCATCTTTTTTTTGCCGTTTTTTTTCCCTGCTGTCCTCTGAGTTATTTGAACATATTTAGAATTCCATTTTTATTTATCTATAGAATTTTCCTGTACCCCTTGGTGTAACTTTTTAGTGGTTTGTCCAGGCTATTTATTTATCTATCTTATGACAGACTGCCACAAGAGGATAAAAGTCCAGATTCTACACTGGGCTTCCACTGATATCCAATGGGGGAGGGGCTTCCTTTTACTCCTGGGTGGAGTTGGGAGTCCAGGATCTCTATTAGGCCTCTTCTGATACCACCCCAATGAGGATGGGGAAGGAATCCTCATTACCTCCAGGTGGAGGAGGGGTGGAAGTCTTCTAATGACATGGCAGGAGAAAGGGGGAGGAAGGATTTTTAATTGGAGCTCTCAACTCTTCCTTCTCTGACACCACCCCATCAGTGAATGTTTTGGGGCATCTAGTTGTGCCCCAACCTGGTGAGAACAGAAGTCTTGGCTCTCTACTTGGCCTTTTTCTGGCAGGGGTGAAGGTGAGGCTGCAGTGCTTTTTTCCATGGTGTTAAGTAGAGTAGGTAGATTATTATTTAAACATTTTCTATCTTATGAGGCTACCCTTTTCCTGGTTCTTTGGCTGAAAGACAGGCTTTTCTTGTGTCTGTTTTTGTTTACACCCATTGGTGTTTCTGGGTTATTAACTTCTCCGTTATCCATTCTGGGGTATATAAGGAAAAAGAAAAACCCAGGAAACTCACTACTGTGTATCATTCCTTGGGCCCCATAATCTCTAGCAGATGTGACTTCTTTCTACTTTTCAGAGTGTTCTTATGTTTGTTTGTTATATAATGTGTAGGGATTTTAGTTGTACTTAGTGATAAGAATAGGGAAAATTACATCTGCTGTATTTTTTTGAAGCAGCAGTCTAAAATTAATTTTATTCTCAAGTTTCTCAGGCAATTCTCATAAAGCCCATTTTATTTTGCTAGAATTGTACCCTTTCTAGTTTTGTCATTCCAATCCACAACGTACAAGAAGAATTCTTAAAACCTGAAGTAATGTAGAAAACCATTAAGTAACATTTTACAATTTCAGCTGTAAACTTGATTATGATACCCTTTCTTTGTATACCAACTAGAATTTATTCTGTACAACAGGCCTACACAAATGCAAAGCCATCTTGGTTACTTTCTAATGTAAATAAAAGACATGAATGAAGTTAACTTTATACTTGGTAAGATTTTTCAAAAAATTATGCAGGGAAAAACAGGACAACTATTCAGTTAGTCCAAGAAGACTAATTCTTCTTTATATTTCTTGGAGGTTATTTTCCCTTCATCTTCAGATAATGTAATTCCTTGGATGTATCTAGCACTCCATGCTAAAAAAAATGAAGGATGTTCTGGAATTCAATTTCTTCCTGATTGAGCCTAGGGAGGCTGTGTGTTTCTAAAAATTTGTCCATTTCCTCCACATTTTCCAGTTTGTGTGCATAAAGGTTTTTGTAATATTCATAAATTATATCTTGAATCTCCACAGCATCAGTCGTAACTTCTCCTTTTTTGTTTCTGATGGAGCTTATTAGGGATTTTTCTTTTCTGTTTTTCGTTAGTTTAGCCAAAGGTGTGTCAATTTTGTTTATTTTTTCAAAGAACCAACTTTTTGTTTTATTAATCTTCCGTATAGTTTCCCTGTTGTCAATTTCATTTAGTTCTGATTTGATCTTACTAATTTCCCTTCTTCTGCTGGGTTTGAGGTTGGTCTGTTCTTCTTTTTCCAGTTCTTTGAGTCAATTCATTAGGTTGTCTATTTGTGATCTTTTTGACTTTTGGATATAGGCATTTATGGAAATAAACTTTCCTCTCAGGACTGCTTTGGCTGTGTCCCACAGATTTTGATAACTTGTGTCACCTTTGTCATTTAGTTCAAAGAATCTTTTGATTTCCATCTTTACTTCCTCATTTATGAAGGAATCGTTCAGCAGAAAGTTGTTTAATTTCCATGACTTTGTGTAGAGATGAGAGTTTCTATTGGGGTTGATTTCTGTTTTTATTCCACTGTGATCTGAGAAGATGCATGGTATGATTTCTATCTTTTTAAATTTTTGAGACATGCTTTGTGTCCTAGAATGTGGTCAATCTTAGAGAATGTCCCATGAGCTGATGAGAAGAACGTGCATTCAGTGGTTTTTGGGTAGAATGTCCTGTAAATGTCAGTCAGGCCCATTTGTTCTAGAGTTCTGTTTCAGTCCATTATTTCTTTGTTAACTTTCTGCTTGGAGGATCTGTCCTGTGCTGTCAGTGGGGTGTTGAAGTCTCCGACTATAATGGTGCTGCTGTCTATCAATTTGTTTAGATCAAGTAGAGTAGGGTTCCAGCTCTATCCAGAGTGGGACTGAAAACTAGTGCAACCTCTGTGGAAAGCAATATGGAGATACTTTAAAGAGATACAAGTAGATCTACCATTTGATTCAGCAATCCCATTACTGGGCATCTACCCAAAGGAACAAAAGACATTCTATAAAAAAGACATCTGTACTCGAATGTTTATAGCAGCACAATTCACAATTGCAAAGATGTGGAAACAACTCAAATGCCCATCAATACATGAGTGGATTAATAAAATGTGGTATATGTATACCATGGAATACTATTGAGCTATAAGAAACAATGGCGATATAGCACCTCTTGTATTTTCCTGGATAGAGCTGGAACCCATTCTACTAAGTGAAGTATCCCAAGAATGGAAAAATAAGCACCACGTGTACTCACCAGCAAATTGGTTTCACTGATCAACACCTAAGTGCACATATAGGAATAATATTTAACGGGCGTCGGGCAGATGGGAGGGGGAGGAGCGGATGGATATATACAAACATAATGAGTGCGATGAGCACCATCTGGGGGATGGACATGCTTGAAGCTCTGACTGGGGTGGGGGGCAAGGGCAATGTTACCTAAACGTTTGTACCCCCATAATATGCAGAAATAAAAAAAGAAGAAAATAGATTGATAGACTTCAAAAAAAATAAAGAACTGTAACTTCTTACTAAATTTCCTTTAAATTGTCATATATTTTCCCTATTTTCTATCTGTGATTACTTTATCAAACTGTTAATGCAGAAGCTTTTCTTTAACAATAATCCTAGCCACTGATGCTTGTGAAAATGATGATATTGTCAGAAGAAGTAAGATGCCAGTCTTTCTAGGATGCTTCTTCATCTTTGGGGCCATAAAAGCTGGGGAAGAGAGAAGGTAAGAGAAAAAGAAACCAAATTTCTATTTATCTTCAAGTTCTTTTGCATGTTTCTTGGGAGAAGTGAGTGATTATGGAATGTACAATCTTAAAGGTAAAATTATATGTAATGTGAATATTGGAAATATGTGACATTTTATTGCATACAGAAGCTAAAATATTTCCTCTTTGGATGTTCCTTAAAATTGGAATGCATTGGGAAAATGATTCAATGTATAAATACAATGATAAGGGGTGTATTACATTTTTACAGAATCATAGAAAATGGAAGTAATCTTAGAAGCTTCTATGATCCAAAAATTTGTGTTCCTGCCCAAAATTAACATATTAAAATCCTAAACCCCAAGATGACAGCATTAGGAAGTGGAGCTTTTGAGAAGTGATTAGGTCATGAGGATGGATCTTTCATAAATGGGATTAGTGCCTTTATAAAAGAGATCTCAGAGAGATAGTTTGCCTCCTCTGCCATATGAGGTTACAGCTAAAAGACAGCTGTCTAGGAATTGGTCTCTCACCAGGCATTGAATCTACCAGCACCTTGATCTTGGACTTTTCAGCCTCCAGAACTATTAGAAATAAATTTCTGTTATTTATAAGCCACCCAGCATATACTATTTTATTATAGAATCATATGATAGTTAATTTTATGTGTCAACTTCACTGGGATAAGGGATACTCAGGTAGCTTGTAAATCATAATTTCTAAGTATGTCCTTCAGGGTGTTTCTGGAAGAAATTGGTATTGAAGTAGGTTGATTGAGTAAAGAAGATTGTATAGACTAATGTGAGAGGGTATGATACCATCCACTGAGGGACTGAAGTTTCCATCCAGTCTTTGCACAAAAACTTCAGGAATATGGAACATACCATTCTGCAAGATTCCCCAGACCAGTTTTTGAACAGCTTTTTTCCGAATGCTCTTGCTTAAACTGAATTAATATCTATGGTTTCATTCTTACAGGTATTGTTTTTGATTCTTTGCTCCGGATACTCTTCACACCAAACTCCCTTTTCTATATATACCATCTATCAAATATGTGATGGGTAATTTTTTCTAAAATTAAACACCCCTACTTTAAAATATTTATGTTTCACCCATTTTATCTGACCCATTTTATATGGTTCATTTTATATGGCAAGTTATTTTATCACTCTGTGCCTCGGATGCCTTATGTGAAAAATTAGAAATATGGTTTCCAAATAGTTTATTTTCCTGGGTAGTAAATGTCCCTCCAGAATTATCATAAATCTAAAAATAATACCGTGTCTTTTTGACCAGAACTTCTGTTTATTGACAGTGCAAACATAATGGCTATTAAAAATGAAGAGACTAAAGCCCTATAGATTTCTAAGTACATTTGTATTGAACAATATAAAATTATATTCCAAACTTTTATTTTAAATATATGTTATTATGTATTTGTTAATCTGTATATGATATATATAGAGAGAGGGTGCACATTTCTGTTAGATATTCATTAATTCATTCCACAAATATTACTGAACATCTACTATGTACCAAGCACTGTTATGGTGCTGGGAATACAATGGTAAACATACCAGTCATGATCTATATCCTCATGGAAATTAAACTTATAATCTAGTAGGGGCGTAGACAACAAACAAATAGACAGATACAAATTTTGACCAAATGTTATAAAGAGAAAAAGCCAGCTAGAATATTTAGCCACAATGAAATAATGTAGTGAAATCTTTTCCAAATTTACCTGATGCTAAGAAATATTGGGGGAAGAGAAACATACAGGTTCCCAGGTCCTTTCTTGCAAATTCTGATTCAGTAGGTTTAGGCTTGGATGAACTGTATTTTTAAGATATATCCAAGGTATTTATCATGATAAGGCATACCTTAGTGAGGTAGAACTGGAAATAATGTTAGACTGGGAGTGAAGAGACTTGGCCTCTAGCCAGTGACTGGCTGTGTGATCTTGGGTGAGCCATTGTCCAATCTGACCTCATTATGTGTGTGTGCGTATATATATATATATATATATATATAAATATATACATATATATACACACATACAAACACATATATACATGTATAAATAAATATATGTACACATTTATATATATATATTAATACACATATGAGTATATATACACACACACGTAATAAGGGCATTGAACTCATTCTCAAGGTGCCCACCAGCTTTGAGTCAATATCTGTGATATGTAATAGCTTGCTGTATAATTGAAAAACACTGTTCTATTTAAAGACATTTCAAATCTAGCCATGTTCCTTTAAAAATAAATATAATCTAAAATGTAAATATATACATCTGTTTTCTATGAAGTTTGTCTTGCAAAATGTATTTCAAACAGTCAAACATGTGTTGTTCATACAAATATGTGACCACACAAGAGTATGTTTTGATGTAGTCCATTATAACCTAAACACAGATGGAAAGGGCAGGCATTAAACTGAATTGTAGTAAGACAGGGGAGGGAACTAACTTTTACTGAGGACTTATAGTGCTTTAAACTTAGTATCCACATACACTATCTCAAAACAGCTCTCTTATATATTATCCCGATTTACTGACAACTGAAGCTCCAGGACATTAAAAAAATTTGACCACACTAAATTGCAAGTTCCTTGGGATAGCTGTTTTCCTCACAGCACCTAGAAAAGTTCTGGCATATAATAGTGTTCAGTTTACCTTTGCAAAATGAATAAGTCAATAAATAACAGATACTAATCTGGAAATTATGCTTCAAGTTAAAGGAATGCCATCATTATGTTAAAGAAACACATACACATAAATAATAATACTCAATAAGGTCAAAGGAAAAATATACCAAATTTGCTTCCTAGAACTCATAGAAGTATAAGATATAACAAGGAAAATGAATCTAAAACTTCCTCTTTTATAATGTATACATTTAATATAATGTATTTTCCTTTGAAGGATAATTTCACAGGGTACAGAAGACTAGGTTGGTGCTTTTTTCTCTAAACACTTTAAATATTTCACTCCACTGTCTTCTTGTATGCCTGGTTTCTGAGAAGTCAGATGTAATTCTTATCTTTGCTCCTCTGTAGGTGAGGTGTTTGTTTTTTTTCCTGCCCTCTGGCTTCTTTCAAGATTTTTTCTCTATCTTTGATTTTCTGTAGTTTGAGTATGATATGCTAGGTGTATTATTTTATTGTTGTTTTTTTTTTGCTGTTGTTGCATTTATCCTGCTTGGTGTACTCTGGGCTTCCTGGGTCTGTGGTTTGTTGTCTGACATTATTTTGGGGAAAATTCTAATCAAAATTATGGGAGGACAAAGAGAAAGGACGTGTGCATTTAAGTGAAAGGATCATTGAAGAGCTCTTGAAAGAGATTTTTTTAAAAGCCTTGCATTTCATAGTTAAAATCAATAAACAGTGCCTAAAACAGAAAATTCAAGAACTAGTAATATAAACAGACATGAGAAAGACTTCTGCCTAGTCTCAATTTTTGTCTTCACCTTCCTCCAGAATAACAGAAAGTTTAGCTGGGCACATGGTTACCCACAATAAAACTACATTTGCAGCTTCCTTTGAAGTTTCGTATGACCATGTGACTAATCTTTAGCCAAAGAGACATAAGTGAAAGTGTCTTATGGCAGTTTCTAGGAAATGCCCTGTTAAAAGCTAGCAGGTACACACCCTTTGCCCCTTCTTCCCCATCTCTGTTGTGTTGCTTGGACCATATATACCATTATTTTGGACCTCGAGGACAAGGATTACATCATAGGGATGGCAGAATGTAAATTGGATGGCACCAGGGTCTCTGAGCACTTCATAGAGCAGAATTGCCATGCCAGCTGTAAATTGCATACCCCTGGACTTAGACATGGAATTGAAATACCTTATCTAAGTCGCTGTTACTTTTGAGTCTGTCTGTTACTCACAGCTAAACCTAATTCTAATTAATACAGCACATCATCTACAGATGAAGGTAAATACCAAAGGAATCATCTAAAAGAGTAGAACGTGGTTGACTCTGGGTACTAGAAAATATTAATCATAGGAGGGGAGGATTGAGGAATTTTGGTTTTGTAGCAAGTTCTACAGAACTTGACTCCTTAAGCTAGGTACATTTATAACTTTAATTTTAAAAAATAAAAATGACAATGACAAAAACCCCCATGTGATCTATATTTCCCTGTTTTTGACTTTTGCTTAGGATCCTCATACTATGATCCTACTCCAATTACTCTTCAGTCATTTGTGTTCTTGTGTCATCCTTCTTGCTAAGGATGCTAACCTCTTTAAAGTAGAAATAGTATCTAATGCACTTTTCTCTCTTTGTTAGTATACACTAACATATAGTAGCATGTGCAGTAAATACAGGATTGAATTTGATTTCCCATCTGGACACTAACGAGAAAAAGCAAGGCTCTGAACAGGACAGTATTTATTTTGAGAATAGAATTTATTCTGAATAATCTGTGCTCTACAACTTCTCCCTATGTTGCTCTTTCTTCATATACGTATGAGAAAATACTTTATCTCTTCTTATAGAAGAGTTCTATGTTTATCTCTTCTTATAGAAGAGTTTTATGTTTTGTCAATTTTTCTTCTATAGTACTTCCCTCTCGATCTTCTGGGATTATCCTCCAGTGTGTGTTAAATCAACTTAAACTTGCTCACAAGAGCCAATTGTTAGCATCTCTTCCCAATTCTGCATTGAATGAGACATGGAATCAGCTATGGTGGGAATCTTTACACAACAGAAATCAACAAACACTATAAATCAGGGATTTTTCCCCTTAAAGAACTAATTGTTACATATTTACCAGCACTAGCACTATCTATGTTTTATATCAACATCTTTCAAATGGAATGTAAATTACTGTTCTCACAGCTGATCAGTATAATTTTTTATCTATCATTCATTAGGTAATACCTGGGATGTATTTCAGATCACCTGATGAAATCTTTAAAAAAAAGTTACTGAGATATATTTAACATGACATACAATTCACTTATTCAATGTGTAAAATTAAAAGGTTTTAAATATATTCACAGAGCTGTGCAACAATCACTACTATCTAATTCCAGAACATTTTTATCATGCCAAAAAGAAACACTGTACCCATTAGAGTCATTCCCTATTGCTCCCTCCCCTCAGTCCTTGGCAACCACTAATTTACTTTCTGCCTCTACAGTGTACCTATTCTAGATATTCCACATAAATTGAATCATATAATATGTGGTCTTTTGTGACTGGCTCTTTAACTTAGCATAATGTTTTCAAGGTTTATCCATTGTGTAGCATGCATCAATATTTCATTACTTTAAATGGCTTATATATTATATTCATATATCACATTTTGTTTATTCATTCACTTGGTAGACATTTGAGTTGTTTCCACTTTGGGCTATTATGGATAGTGCTGTTATAAATATTAGTGTGCAAGTTTTTCAGTTGGACATATATTTTTCATTCTTTCCAGTGCAGTGGAATCCATTCTAGGAGTGAAATTTTGGGGGGTCATATGATAACTCTATGGTAAACATTTTTAGGACTATTTTCCCAAGTGGCTAAAACATTTTGCATTCCTACCAGAAGCATATAAGGACTATAATTTCTCCATATCCTAGCCATTATTTGTTATTATTTGTCTTTTTTCTTATAGTCATCACAGTGAGTTTGAAGTGGTATCTCATTGTAGTTTTTATTTATATTTATTTATTTAAAATTTCAGGATATAACAGGGGTACACATTTTTGGTTACATAATTTGCTTTTGTACAATTTGAGATATGAGTCAAAGTTATGAGTGTGTCCATTACCTAGTGTGCATCATACCCATTAGGTATGAATTTACCCATCCCCTCCTCCCCCCTCCCACCTGCTTGATTTCCATTAAGTTTTACTTCCATGTGTGCACATAAGTGTTGATCGATTAGTTCTGATTTAGTATTGAGTACATGTGGCATTTGTTTTCCCATTCTTGCTATATTTCCCTTGCAATAATGGTCTCCAGTTCCATCCAGGGTGTTACAAAAGGTATTAGTTCACCATTTTTTTATGGTTGAGTATTACTCCATGGTATACATACGCATTTTATTATTCCACTCATGTGTTGATGGGCACTTGAATTCTTTCCACATCTTTGCAATTGTAAATTTTGCTACTATGAACATTCCAGTACAAGTGTCTTTTATATAAAGTGCCTTTTCTTCCTTTTGGTAAATGTCCAGTAGTGAGACTGATGGATTAAATGGTGGGTCTACTTTTAGTTCTTTGATGTGTCTCCATATTATTTCCATAGAGGTTGTACTAGTTTGCAACCCCACCAACAGTGTATAAATGTTCCTCTCTCTCCACATCCACACCAGCATCTGTTGTTTTGAGGCTTTTTGATAAAAGCCATTCTCACTGGCGTTAGGTGATACTCATTGTGGTTTTGATTTGCATATCCCTGATGATTAGAGACATTGAGCATTTTTTCATATGTTTATTGGCCATTAGTCTATCTTCTTTTGAAAAGTTTCTGTTCTTGTCTTTTGCCCACTTTTTAATGGAGTTGTTTCATATTTTCTTGCTGATTTGCTTGAGTTCTTTATAGATTCTAGTTATCAGTCCTTTATCAGATGTATAGCATGCAAATATTTTCTCCCACTTGGGAGATTGTCTATTTGCTCTAATGATTATTTCCTTGGCTGTGCAGAAGCTTTTTAATTTTATTAGGTCCCATTTATTTATTTTTGTTGTTGCTCTGATTGCTTTGGGGACTTCTTCATAAATTCTTTTCCTAGGCTTATATCTAGAAGAGTGTTTCCAACCTCTTCTTCTATAAAACTTATAGTTTCATTCCTTAAGTTTAAGTCTGTTACCCATGGTGAATTAATTTTTCTGAGAGGTGAGAGTTGCTCATCCTGTTTGTCTTCTACATGTATATATACAATTTTCCCAGCACCATTTATTGAATAGGTATTCTTTTCCTCAGTGTATGTTTTTGTCTGCCTTGTCAAAGATCAGATGGCAATATGAGGATGGGTTTATATCTGGGTTTTCTATTCTAATCCATTGGTCTCTATCTCTGTTCTTGTGCCAATACCATGCTGTTTTGGTTACTATAGCCTTGTAGTATAGCTGGAAGTCAGGTAAAGTGATGCTTCCCTATTTGTTCTTTTTGCTTAAGGTTGCTTTGGATATTCAGGGTCTTTCTGGTTCTATACAAAGCACAGAAATATTGTTTCTAGATCTGTGAAAAATGATGTTGGTATTTCAATAGGGACTGCATTGAATCTGTTAATCACTTTGTGTAGTATATACATTTTAATAATGTTGATTCTGCTGATCCATGAGCATAATATATTTTATCATTTGTTGACATCCTCTGGAATTTCCTTCCTCATTGTTTCATAGTCCTCCCAGTAGAGGTCTTTCACCTCCTTGGTTAAATATATTCTAAGGTATTTTATTTTCTTTGTAGGTATTGTGAAAAGTACTATGACTTTGAATTGATTCTCAGCTTGAGTGTTGGCATATAGGAATGCTACTGATTTGTGTAAATTGATTTTATAACCTGAGACTTTGCTGAATTTATTTATCCATTCCAGGAGTCTCTTGGAAGAATCTTTGGTGTTTTGTAGATATAAGATCATAACATCAGAAAAGAATTATAGTTTTACCTCTTCTTTCCTTATTTGGATACCTTTGATTTTCTTCTCTTGCCTGATTGCTCTGCCTAGGACATCCAGCACTATGTTGAACAGAAATGGTGACAGTGGGCAACCTTGTCTGGTTCCAGTTCTAAACAGGAATGCTTTCAATTTTCCCCATTCAATATGATGTTGGCTGTGGATTTGTTGTATATGGCTTTTTATATAAATAATGTTACGGTATGCTCTATCTATGTCTATTGTGTTAGGAGTTCTTATAAAAGTGTGCTGAATTTTGTCAAATGCCTTTTACACATCTATTGACAGGATCACAGTCTTTGTTTTTACTTCCATTTATGTGGTGAATCACATTTATAGATTTATGTATGTTGAACCATCCTTGCGTGTTTGTGATGAAGCCCACCTGCTCATGGTGGATTGTTTCTTTGATGCTCAGCTGAATTCAGTTTGCTAGGATTTTATTGAGAACTTGTGCATCTATATTCATAAGCAATATTGGTCTGTAGTTTTCTTTTTTGTGCGTGTGCCCTTTCCTGGCTTCGGTATCAAAGAGATATCGGCTTTGTAGAGTGAGATGGGGAGGATTCCTTCTATCTCGATGTTATATGGAATAATTTCTACAGCATAGATACCAGTTCTTTTTATGTCTGGTAAAATTTGGCTGTGAAACCGTCTGTTCCAGTGCTTTTTTTTGTTGAAAGATTTTTTTATTGCTGTTTCAATTTCATTACTAGATATTGATCTGTTCAGGAGTTCTATTTCTTCCTGATTGAGCCTAGGGAGGTTGAGTGTTTCCAATAATTTATCCACTTCCTCAACATTTTCAAAGTTATTTGTATAGAGATTTTTATAGTATTCAGAGATGATATTTTGTATTTCCATGTTATCAGTTATAATATCTCCTTTTTCATTTCTGATTGAGTTAATTAGGGTCCTTTCTTTTCTATTTCTGGTTAATCTAGCAAGAGGTCTGTCGACTTTGTTAATCTTTTCAAAGAACCAACTTTTTGTTTCATTAATCTTCTCTATAATTCTTTTGTTGTTGATTTCACTTAGTTCTTCTCTGACCTTAGTTACTTCTTTTCTTCTGCTGGGTTTTGGATTGGTATGTTTTTCTTTTTCCAATTTATTGAGTCGATTCATTATTAATAGATTGTTGATTGTGATCTTTCTGTCTTTTTCATTTAGGGATTTATAGATATGAATTTTCATCTTAGCACTGTTTTTCCAGAATCCCACAGATTTTGGTAACTTCAGAACCCTTTGTCATTTAATTTGAAGGATCTTTTAATTTCCACCTTGATTTCTCCTTGACCTATGACTCATTCAGTAGTAGGTTGTTTAGTTTCCATGACTTTGTGTAGAGTTGAGTGTTTCTCTTGGAATTGATTTATAATTTTATCTCACTGTTGTCTGAGAAGATACATGGTATAATTTCCATTTTCTTAAATTTGTCGAGACATGTTTTGTGTCCTAGGATGTGATCAATCATAGATAATGATGTGTGAAATGATGAGAAGAACACATATTCAGTACTTTTGGGGCAGAATGTTCCATAGATGTCTGTTATGCCCATTTATTATAGAATCACATTTAAGTCCATTGTTTCTTTGTTTATTTTCTTTATGGAGGATCTGTCCCATTCTGTCAGTGGGTTGTTGATATCCCTGGCTATTATGATGATGCCGTTTAATCATTTTTTTAGATCAAGTATGATTTTCTTTATATATCTGGGCGCACCTGTGCTAGGTATATAAATATTCAGGATTGTATGTCTTCTTGTTGAATTTTTCCCTTCACCATTATATAGTGACCATCTTTGTCTTTGTTTACTTTTGTTGATTTGAAGTCTATGTTATCTGAGAATAGCATCATCAGCTTTCTTTTCATTTTTATTTGTATGGAATATTATTTTCTATCCCTTCAACTTGAGTCTGAATGAGTCCTTGTGGGTTAGATATGTTTCCAGGAGACCAAAGATACTTGACTTGTATTTTTTTATCCATTCAGGCAGCCTATGTCTCTTGAGTGGAGAGTTCAATCCATTCACATTTATTGAAAGAATTGATAAGTGGGGTCAATTTCAGTTCATCCTGTTTCATAGAACTTTATTGCCTTTTTTTTCTCTTGAACCATTGTGGTATCTGTGCTGTGAACTTTATGTTTTAGGTGATTTTACACTTTTGGATGTCTATTAAGCTGATCTATGTGTAATGCAGATCTGAGTACTCTCTGCAGGGCAGTTCTAGTTATGACGAATTTCCTAAATGTTTGTCTGCAAAAAAAATTAATTTCTACATTAAATGTGAAACTTTATTTTGCAGGATGCAAAATTCTAGGCTGGCAGTTGTTCTGTTTAAGAAGATTGAAGTTGGGGGCCAATCCCTCCTGACTCGTAAGGTTTCCACTGAAATATCTGCTGTTGCCCTGATGGGTTTTCCCTTTTGGCTCAGTTGTTGCTTACATCTAGCTGCTTGTAGGATTTTCTTTTTCATTTTGAGTTGGGCCAAGTTGATTACTACGTGTCTTGGAGATGTCCTATTTGCTATGAACCATCCCAGAGTTCAATGACCATCTTGTAACTGGATGTCTGGCTCTCTAGAAATACTAGGGAAATTTTTCCTCCATAATTTCCTCAAATAGATTTTCCATGGTTTTAGTGCTTCTTCTACCACAGGGATACCTATAATTCATATATGTGTTCACTTCATGTAGTTCCACATCTCTCTAAGTGATTGCCCTGCCTTTATTGTTCTTTTCTCTGCCTCTTTAAGTGATTGGGTTAGCGTGAGAGCCTTGTCTTCAAGCACTGAGATTCTTTCTTCTCCTTGGTTTAATCTGTTGCTGAAACTTTCTGCTGTGTTTTGAAAATCCCTGAATGACTCTTTCATTTCTTAAGTTCTATTATATTTGTCCTAATTTTGTCTATTTTTTTATTGACTTTTTCATTAATTTCCTGAAATATTTTTGGGGGTTCTTTCTTTTTTTTTTTTCTTTTTGGTTTTCAATTGTCTCTTCAATTCCTTTCATCTTATTTGCCATCCATATTCTGAATTCCATTTCTGTCATTTTAGCAGTTTCCTTGTAGTTGGAGTTCAGTGTTGTAGCTCCATTTTGATCCTTTGGAGGGGAGTTGATCTGTTTTTATTTTTCTTGTTGCAAGCGTTCTTTTCCTGGTTTCCTTTCATCTGATACCTATTTTCTCAACTCAGGGCTAATAAGTTTACAGGGCTCCTGTTCCTTATTGGAAACTCTCCTGCTTAGTTAGAGTAAGGGGAGATCACTAGATGGCACTCTTTTCCAACCCTACTCTTGAATGTTGACTTGGCAGAGGAGGGGCATGTGCACTAGAAGTCTGTAATGCAGCTATTCTGATTTATTCTATTCACCTGTAATTGCCTCTGCTCAAGAAGCACCTGGATGCATTTGCTGTGGGTTCCGGGACTGTGTGTGTTTGCTCAAACCAGGTCCCAGTGTACCAGCAGCTTGAGGCTGGGGGTCCCTGGCAAGGCGCTGGACTTTGAAGCAGTTCTTCCATCCCTGCTGTGGTGGTGGAGGCTCCGGGGTAGGGTTTTGGTGTCCTGGTGCAGCTGGAGGCTTGCCAGTGGTGTCTTGGGCCTGGGGGGTTCTGGAGGAACAGAGGTAGAGCCTTGGGCTCCAGTGTGAGATTCTCAGAGCTGGGACTAAGGAGGACCTGGAAGCAGAGCTTGAAAGCAGGGCCAAGGAGCCAGAAGTACGGCTGGGCATATGTTGGGGCTGATCAGACCTGGATGGTGGGTCAAGGCTGACCAGGCAGAAGGCAACTGGTAGCTGGAGGGCAGAGTTGGGGCCGAGCAAGTTGCAGGTTGTTTCACAGGTCAGGGGCCACACAGATGGCAGGTCAGATGGGCAGATGTTGGTTTCAGTGTCCTGGGTACCGCGGAGCTCTCCACTCCCCACCAAGGATCTGCAGAAATGGTCGCCCAACCCCTCTCAGGTTGGAGCCTGCTGCTCCCCATTCAGTTCTCATGCTCGCTTCCCCTTGCACTCTAGGGGAGAAGTGCTTGTGTTCAAGTCACGGGAAATGGCTCAGAGAAGCCACAAGTCAGTTCACTCCCTCCCCATACTGGTGTAGACCTGGCACGATGCACCCAACAGCTCAGAATGGCTTTAGCTGCTGCCCAATCCCCACTGCACCTGTTGTCTGGTGTAAGGTTCTGCATAGGCTACAGGTAGGTCCCTGGTCTGACCAAGCAGATGTCTCTGGGGATAGTGGGAGCCATCTTGCAATTCAGTTCACACTGTGCCAGCAGGGCAGGCGTGGTGTCCCAGTGCTCTATCTTCCTATTGTTCCCCGTGTGTTCTATGATCTTGTTATATGCATTACCTCTTTTTTTTTTTCCACTCTGAATGTTCTGCATTGATTTCTCTGTGATTTCATGATGCTGCTTCAGAGACGAGTGATCCGTATGCAAGCAGCTGCCTGCACATTTCAATTCTTTCCTTGGGAGTGGCATGCCATCAGGGTGCTTCTTGTGTGCCATTTTTTTCAACCTCATTGTGATTTTGATTTCTCTTTCCATAATGACTAATGATGTTGAACATCTTGTAATGTGTTTATTGGACATTTGTATATCTTCCTTAGAGAAATGTCTATTGATCCTTTGTGTATTTTTAAACTGTTATTTGCCTTTTCATTATTGAGTTGTAAGTGTTCTTTACATACTCTAGATACAAGTTTCTTATCCAATATGTAAGAAAGTTATATATCCGATATATATGTGTATGTATATATATATATATATTTATGATATATATTCTTAGACTATGAATTATCCTTTAATTTTGC
>NW_012142968.1:867292-870001 GCF_000956105.1 Propithecus coquereli | reverse complement strand
TTTAGTTAGTTATTGATTTATTTTAGGATGTGATCATAACTTCATAACCGGTTCCCATGTGTGTTGGGTGCACAAGAAGGAAGAGTCTTTATAATTTACACACTTGTAAGCTGTACCTACTTAGCAAATATATATTTAGTTATTCACAACATTTAATCCCAGGTCTCCATGTACTCCACGTTAATTTTATCTTTGTTTTTCTTTTTTATTATTTCAGCATATTACGGGAGTACAAATGTTTAGGTTACGTATATTGCCCTTGCCCCCAATCCCCAAGTTAGAGCTTCAAGCATGTCCATCCCCGAGACGGTGCGCATCGCACTCACTATGTTTGTATATACTCATCCCCTCCTCCCCCCTCCCACCTGCCTGACGCCTGATAAATGTTATTCCTATATGCACACTGAGATGTTGATAAGTGAAATCAATTTGCTGGTGAGTACATGTGGTGCTTATTTTTCCACTCTTGTTATACTTCACTTAGTAGAATGGGTTCCAGCTCTATCCAGGAGAATACAAGAGGTGCTGTATCACTATTGTTTCTTATAGCTGAATAGTACTCCGTGGTATACATATAGCACATTCTGTTAATCCACTCATGTATTGATGGGTTGTTTGGGTTGTTTGGGTTGTTTCCACAACTTGGGTTGTTTCCACATCTTTGCAATTGTGAATTGTGCTGCTATAAACATTCGAGTAAAAGACATTCTATAAAAAAGACATCCACATTCTAATGTTTATTTTTACTTTAAAAATAAAATTAATAATGCACTTGATATAAAATAGTCAAATAATCAGAAAGTTATAAAATAAACTACAATCTTTCTCCTTTCCTTATTTGCAACCCCACAATCCCTACACCAAAGGCAAACACATCAGTAGTTTCTTCAGTAACTTTCCAGGATAAAAATGCATGTACACTTGAAACCAAACAAATGGAATGATACTACAAACTTAAACTTTTCCACTTAAATGCATATCTTAGAGATCTTTCTATTTGATTAGATACAGATATACCCCTCATTTTTTGTGTGTGGTAAGAACACAACTTGAAATCAACATTCTTAACAAAACTAAGCGTATAGTCCAGTATTGTTAATTATAGACAAATGTTTTACAGCAGATGTCTAGAACTTATTCACCTTGCATAACTGAAACTTTATATGCATGGAACAACAGTTCTCCATTTCCTCTTCCCTCAGCCCCTGGAAACCACTTTTCTGCTCTATGCTTCCGTGAGTTTGACTATTTTACATACATCATATAAGTGGAATCATCAATATTTATCTTTCTGTGCCTGCCTTATTTCACTTAATGTAATGTCCTCCAGGTTCATCCATGTTGTCCCGTATGACATCTTTTTAAAGGCTGAATAATATTCCATTGTATGTACATACTGAAAATATCGCCTTGCTAATAAATTAACAGAGACAAATAAACTATCTAACAAAAAAAGAGAAAATTCACAGCACATAATTGCCTGTTTGAAGGGAAAGCTCACAGCACACAACTACCCCTTTTTTGATTAATCACCTGTTGTTTTGACAGTTTGTTTTAATGGCCCTGCTGAGCAGACAGCAGGGATGTGAGTTCTCCCCAGCTCCCACTCTCACCAGACCTGATTCCAAGGACTCTGATAAGCCAGCATACAGAGAAGAGAGAGGAAAAAAATAAGAAAAAACAGATGCAGCTGTTTCACAGAGGTTACCTGTTATCAGCTGGCAGCAAACACTTTTTTCCCCCCTTTACCACCCTATAAAAACCCTTAACTCTTTATCCTCCTGGTGGCACTTCTTTCTTTCTCTTGTGCTGAGCCCTTCCCTCCTGTTGGGAAGTCAAATAAACTCTTTTTTAAACTATTTTAATCTTTATGTCAAGAATTCTTTCTCACCCTGCATTATGAGCTGCCACCCTAACATATACCATATTTTCTTTATTTATTCATCCCTCGATGGACATTTAGGTTGTTTCCATGTTTTGCCTATTGTGAATAATGCTGCAATAAACATGGAAGGGCAGATAGCTCTTTGAGATCATGAATTCAATATTTTTGGATAAATACCAGAAATGAGGGTGGTGGATCATATTGTAGTTCTATTTTTAATTTTTTGTGTACCTTACTCTTTTTAGCTGATACATTGTGCTCCATCATATGGGCATTCCACAATTTAGTTAAAGTGTTATCTATTGGTGGACATTGAAGTAGTTTTAAGGATATTGCTTTTAAAAACAATCTTTCACAAAGCAGACAAAAACATACACTAGGGAAAAAAATTCCTATTCAAAAAATAGTGCTGGGAAAGTTCAATAGCCACATGTAGAAGAATGAAACAAGATCCACACCTCTCACCACTTACAAAGATCAACTCACAATAGATAACAGTCTTAAACCTAAGGTGTGAAACCATAAGAATTCTAGAAGCAAATGTTGGGAAAACTCTTATAGAAATTGGCCTAGGCAAAGAATTTATGAAGAAGGCCCCCAAAGGCAATCAAAGCAACAACAATAATAAATAAATGGAACCTGATCAAATTAAAAACCTTCCACACAGCCAAAGAAACAACCATTAAAGCAAATAGACAAGCTACAGAATGGGAGAAAATATTTGCAGGCTACACATCTGATAAAGGGCTGACAACTAGAATCTATAAAGAACCCAAGCAAATCAGCAAGGAAAAATCAAACAATACCATTAAAAAGTGGGCAAA
>NW_012142968.1:865598-867242 GCF_000956105.1 Propithecus coquereli | reverse complement strand
AGGTGGTGGAAAAATCTAAACTCAGAATTTAATTAAAAATATATATCCTGCAAAGCCCTGTGTGTGTGTTTGTGATGAGAGAGAGAGAGAGAGAGAGAGAGAGAGAGAGAGAGAGAGAGAGAGAGAGACTGTGAAAATAAGATAAGAGTTGGATACAAATGTTGGAAATCACGGCACGAGGTATAAGATTCTGTTGCTGCCCTGTGCCTAAGATGATTTGGTCTGATCCCACACAGAGGCTAGAATTCAAATACTTCCTAGGCATACATTTCTTTCAACATTTCCTCTCTAACTGAAATTTAAAACAAAACCCCTCCTAAATCAGATTCAGGTAACAATGGAAAATAATATATCTATCATATAAAATATGACCTAATAAAAAGGGTTAACCATAGCTAAAAGTGATGTAATACTAAATTTGTTCATTTTATAGCTAAAACATTTTGAAAAGTAATTTTAGCCAACATAAAGAGAAGCAACAACATATGAATTCTTGGTTTACTACCAAGAGAGTGAAGTTAGACTGAATAATTAAAGCATGTATTTTCATAAAATGTATAATACTTTTCCTGTGCGTGTGCTAACATATTTCATTGTCAGTTAATCTGTTTCCCCTAATTTAAAAACCCTGATGAGTAACATTTATTATAAGAACTAATACTAAATGATATGTTCCTAATAAATGAATCAAAACGTCATCCAAGGTTTTTTGTTTTTTTTTTAACTGAGAGGAATAAACTTCAAGTTATTTACAACATACAAATCACATTAGGTGTTCATCCTACATTGATTGCATAATAGTTGTGAAGGTAAAATTCTCAAAATAAAACAGAGAACAAAATAAAAGGTAGTAAGGTTCTATGTAGATTCAAATAATTCATCATAGCACCCAGCATAAATAGTCCCGTAATTTTTCATTGCAACAAATTCTCCAGTGAAAGCTAACCTACATTACTGTCATAATGTAAGGAATAATGAACAGAACACTGAACACACTCAGCCAATTAATTTGTAATTCATTTAGAGGACATCCAAAGCTGACTCATCCCTTAAATTTAACTAAATAAACCCTGATTCAAGTTGCTAGAAATGTGCTGGGGTCTTAGCATTAGCAATGCTAACAGCGACCTATTATGACAACACTTATTATGTAGAAGCATATAGGAGAAGAGCAGTTATGTTCAAAGCTCCTAAGAGCATATTTCAAGTAAAAAAATAAAGAAATAAAAATCAATTAGCATTGAAACTGTGAATACCAATTTAGAGAAAGAAAAAAAAGTGCACACTTAAAGAAGAAAGTGAATTCTTCCTGAAGGAAGCCTGAAGTTGAAGTCAGTTTTGCCTTTCTATTGGACTCTTGAGCCACTTTCACTGTATAAGACACCCAAAAGCCTAAAAACCTCTGGGTCAGGTGAAAGAGACAGGTAGTTATCTTGCTTGTTTTGTGAAAAGAGTAGCATTCCAGTAACCCAGGAAATCTAGGTGAAAGCTGAGGATTAGCTCAAGTAATCAGATAATTGTGCTGAATTCACTTGGCTTAAAATTGCAATTCAATAGACAGAAATCTTCTGGTCTTTTCATCAACTTTGAGGACACTTCTAAGAATTTGGTTCTTTGGTTTTCTTTTAAAAATAAAGTGCACCA
>NW_012142968.1:852412-853813 GCF_000956105.1 Propithecus coquereli | reverse complement strand
GAAGCTCTTCTAAAGATTCCCTGGTGATGGCATCTTAGGTTCGCATTTGGTATTGCCTGCTTTACCTTGTACTTTTTTCCTGTATAGAAATTTACATAATTTTCCTTACATACTTCTCAAAATCTTAATCAAACAACAGAAAGTGCTGTTACACTTTTTTAACATTAAGTACATTTTTAGCATCATGAATACTCATCAAGTTATCCATATTCATATGTAATATACAAGTTTAAGACATATTTAATGAAAACTTTTTCATAATCTTAAACAAGGTGGGAAATATGCGGTAAGCCTACTAGATAGGATTTTTTGTCAGTCAGTCATTTAACATCATTAAGTATCTACTAGGTATGTGGTGTATAAGTATAAAGTAGTACTGTTTGCAGGTTTACATTTGCTTCCACTAAAACTCATGTTTGACCAAGAATTCTGTAATACAAGTTTGAACCCCGGCAGACTTTTGTCTTTTAAATTCTTCTTTCCTTCAATCTCATTGCATTGTGTAGGTTTTTTTGTTCTTACAGTCTGTTGTTTTTTAAACATTTTAATCTAACTGAACTAAGTATAACAAAGACCTAAAAATGAGAACTGTTCTCATAAAATGTAAACTCCAAAAAGTTTATTACAAGGTCTGACTTAATTGTGTTCTTAACTGTGAATGGGAAAGCTTCTGCAATGAGTATAAAACAAATATGATCATAAAAATTCAAAATATGATTTATAGCACATGTGAGACAAGGCGGTTTAATTTAACAGAATATTTATACAGCAGGGAATTATCCTGCCATCTCCAGCTCTACCCCCGAAACCCCCAAGTGAAAGAAAAGAATTCACAATTACTCTGACAATGTATTAAAAATACTCAAAGCTTTAAGTGGATAGCATTAAGATAGCTCATGTCATTAAATTGCCCAAAATAGAACTATTTTGCTTGCATTAAAAATATGCCACTTTTAATAAGTTCGTTCATAAAAGCCGAATTTTTAGAATGAATTAGAACACAGCAAACAACCAGAAAAACCCATCCATAAACATCTTTCAAAGAATAAGACTGAGTTTAGGGCAAAGCCATGACTTACCAGCTAGGATGTGGTTAACCTATTCATGTGTGAAGGAATGAAGAACAGAGCTACTCTGAATAGGAGCACAAGAGATTCAAAACCCAAATCTATCTGGTACATTTTTTGTTGAAAACACTGCCCCTGCATGGGCTTCTATTCATACTTGGAAACATTATAACCTGGTAGGTAATGTGGATAGGCAAAATAATATTTAGTTCTGAGTCTTAAATTTTTGAAAATTAGGGTAAAAAATGGGTATTTAAACATGCAAATTGACAAGTACATTTGAATCACTTAACACTTTTTCCTAAAAAAGAAAAATAATTGGGGAGGGGGCCTT
>NW_012142968.1:848185-852317 GCF_000956105.1 Propithecus coquereli | reverse complement strand
AAAAAAAATGCTGAAATACACATCCTTGCACATATATCTTGTTTTACATGTGCAATTTTGCCCTAGAGTCATAGGGGTGGTCAAAAACATGACTGTCAACAGTGGACAGATAAGATCAACAAGTAGTGTATTAGTCACGTATACTCACAGCCTGAGGAAATTTTATGACATGCAAAGCCACATGGGGTTGCACTTGGGAACAGAGTGTACAAGCAGGGGCTGTAGGAGGCAAGCTTTGCAGTAACAAGAGGGTTTATAACCCCTGATTCCCACAGGAGGATGTGATTGGCTTGTTTGAATCATTCTGTTAGCAGGGAACTGAGGTCCACTACTCAGGGATAAGCAGGCATTTTGTATTGTGTCTGTTGAACATGATAAGGAGGGTTGTTTGAAAAGCATGCTTTATCTGCAGGAACACAACAGGGAGGGCTGTAGCCTTCCCAGTTTTTTCTAGATGCCAAAACACACATAATACGAGGTCATGATTTTAGGCCTTATAACACAAAGTGGGACTGATGAGTCAAAGAGTATGTGCATTTAAATTTTTGTATAAATGTTTTCAAATTGCCTTTCAATGAAGGCAGAAATGTACGAAGGTCCCTATTTTTAATATCCTTATCAGTGTTAGATTTTATTCCATTTTGCAATTTTTGACAATTTAATGAAAAATGATTTCTTGTTATTTTCATTTTTTAAATATAAGTAATATTAATCATTTTATATGCTTATTGACCATATGTATTGATTTTTCTGTTAAATACTCATTTAGAGTCGTGATTTTCTTTCATCTTTATTTTTAAAATTTCTACACCCCTAGTGACCAGAACTGTACTAAAATGTGTTAGAGTGTTATTTTATTTTGTACACAATGATATTTTAATCACATTGAATATATTTTCTATGATTAGCAATGAATTACCCTTTTAAATTATGTATATTACTTT
This sequence comes from Propithecus coquereli, assembly GCF_000956105.1. NCBI lineage: Eukaryota > Metazoa > Chordata > Mammalia > Primates > Indriidae > Propithecus > Propithecus coquereli. The sequence continues at coordinate 851,373 of NW_012142968.1, read as the reverse complement.
TAGAAAATCCTTTGTTCCACAGATAAATTGTTCCATTCAATTTATTTATTAATGTAGTCCCTATCTTTAGTGAAAATGTCTTGTTCTCTTAAAGAAATTGAATATCAGGTCTTCATAAAGAATTCTCTTATGTGACTTTTTCAGTGAGACAGTTTAATTTGACTAATTTTTTTTTTTCAAATTGTGGTAAAAGACACGTAACATAAAATTGACCATTTTAACCACTTTTAAGTGTATAGTTAAGTAGTGTTAAGTATATTTACATTGTTGCACAACCAATCTCTAGAACTTTTTCATACCCATTAAACAACTGTCCATTTCCCCCTCCTTCCATTTCCTGGCAATAACTGTTTTACTTTTTGTTTCTATAACTACCCAGGTAGCTCATATAAGTGGAATCATACAATATTTGCCTTTATGTAACTGGCTTATTTTCATTAGCATAATGTTCTTAAAGTTTACCCATGTGATGACATGTCTCAGAATTTCCTTCCTTTATAAGGCTCAATAATGTTCCATTGTATGCATGTACCACCTTTTCATCCATTTATTCATCAGTGGACATTTCGGTTGTTTTCATCTTTTGGTTGTAAATAATGTTATGAACATAGGTGTACAAATCTTCTCAAGACCCTGTTTTCAATTCGTTTGGAATATACCCAGAAGTGGATTTCCTAAATCATACAATAATTCAATTGTTAACTTTTTGAGGAACATCTGTACTGTTTTTCCTAGCAGCTGCATGATTTTACATTCCCACAAACAGTGCACATAGGTTCTAATTTCTCTACCTCCTCAGAAATATCTGATATTCTGTGTGTGTGTGTGTGTGTGTCTGTGTGTGTGTTTTGACAGTAGATATCCTAATTGGTCTGAGGTGATATCTCATTGTGATTTTGATTTGCATTTCCCTGGTGATTAGTGACTTGGAGCATCTTTTCATGTACTTGTTGGCCACTTGTATATCTTCTTTTGAGAAATGTCTATTCTGATCTTTTGTCCATTGTTTAATTGGGTTATTTGTTTTTGGTGATTGAGTTATAGAAGTTTTCTTATATATTCTTGATATTAGCCCCTTTCAATAAAAGAGTTACCTTTTACATCCTGATGATTTTTGGTCCTCGATTTTTTGAAATATATCCCTGTAGTGGTAAATTGACGGAGCAAAGGGATGCCCAGACATTTGGCCAAACATTATTCTGGGTGTGTCTGTGAGGGTGTTTCTGGATAATATTAACATATGAATTAGTAGACTGAGTTAAGCAGATTGCCCTCTCTAATGTGTGTAGGCCTCATCTGTTCAATTGGGGACCTGAATTGAACAAAAAGTCTGGGTATGAGGGAATTCCTCTTGTCTGCCTGTTGAGCTGGGACATTGGTCTTTTCTAGCCTTTGAGCTCAGACTGAAACATTGACTCTTCTTGGGTCTTGAGCCTGCTGGCTTTGGGACTGGAATTTACTGGAATTGGCTCTCCTAGTTCTTAAGCCTTCAGACTCAGACCAAAACTACACATCATGTCTCCTGGGTCTCCAACTTGCAGACTGCAGATCTTGGGACTTCTCTGCCTCCATAATTGTGTGAGCCAATTCCTTATTTCCATCGATCCTATTGCTTCTGTTTCTCTGGAGGCCCCTGACTAATAACAAACCATTTATTATCCCAAGGCCACTTGTGATTTATTTCTAAAAAGAACTTCTCTCACTTTTACAGTATAGTGGTTTGGGCAAAAGTATCTTTTGATCTTCAGTCTCTGGAGTACTGTCATCTAAACCCCTGACCCAACTCCTTTCCGAAGATAACATATGTGAGAACTCATTATCATTTTTGGTTTAATTTGTCTTAAAAGATCAACAGTAAACTCTGGAGGTTCAACTGACATTGCCCAGCTAACATTTTACTTGTCTCATAAGCAGTTTCAATCAACAATGCTCTGCTAGGGGAATGTCATACAAAAGAAAACTTCTTTCAACTGGCAAGTGGAAATGGAGCAAAACCCCCTATTATCATAGCTAAACTTAAAAGCATTAAATACAGATAACTAGACTTCTTAAGGAATTCCCTGGAGAAATCAACTCATTCTCTTTGGACAAAATTGAATATATTTTTCTCTAAACTTAGCAGCAGTCTCAGTACAAAATACAGGAATTATTGGTAAGCCTGTGTGTACAAAAGAAAATTTGCCAAAACAAAATAAAACAAAACAAAATCACACAACGAGGCCCATCACTTCAACATATATATAAAACTTCTATTCTCTGGCAACAAAAATTTAAAGCCCAAAGTAGCACAGATTCTGATTATATATGGACACATAGTAGGGGCTTAGAATTGGTAAAAACTAGCAAGCTACTATTTTTCTCCTCAGTGCAAAATACTAGGAATCCAGAAAATCCTGAATTTGAACCTGAGCTCTGTCTCTTCCCAGTTGTGGACAAGTGACTTAATCTCTGAGGCTTAGTTTCCTTATATTAAAATGGGCATAATACTACCTACCTCATAGGATGGCTGAAAGGATTAAATGAGAAAACCCATGTGAAATAAATCAGGTTCATAGATATAGGGACCTAATAAATGTTAGTCTTCTCCTGACATTTACCCCTCACACACCTACCTTTATTCTATACAGGAAAAAAGTACAAGGTACTATTAGGGGGACACAAAATTAAAAGGAGAATCACAGGTACCTGAGAGAATAACCTCTTTTAAAAGGAGCAGAGTAACTAGGCAAGCTTGGAATTTGCCCCAGCTTCTTTGTGAAGGGCATCTCATCCTGCCTATTTTTTTGTTCTTTTAGAAATTATACATTTGCACATCTTCAAAACAGGGTGTATAGCTTACATTTTTACTATTTTCATTTGAGTCATGGCCCATGTGGAACATAGTCACTTGAATGATAGCTAGCATGTGGAAAGGATCTGATTTCCTGCCTTGCCAGTATCATCATGTCACCATTCAAACGACATAGACTTAGCTGCTTCAGAAGCTCTTCTAAAGATTCCCTGGTGATGGCATCTTAGGTTCGCATTTGGTATTGCCTGCTTTACCTTGTACTTTTTTCCTGTATAGAAATTTACGTAATTTTCCTTACATATTTCTCAAAATCTTAATCAAACAACAGAAAGTGCTGTTACACTTTTTTAACATTAAGTACATTTTTAGCATCATGAATACTCATCAAGTTATCCAT
>NW_012142968.1:841014-844061 GCF_000956105.1 Propithecus coquereli | reverse complement strand
CACCAATACATAAATTAAGGGTTAAATGGAATATCTATTGGCATATAGAAAATACTAGATTCTGGTCAAACTTTTCAGTAACCTTGACTTTCAATCATCAAGCAATCTAAATCTAAATAAATAAATTCTGAAACACCAATACATAAATTAAGGGTTAAATGGAATATCTTTTGTGCTTTATCTGCGTAACACTAAAAAAAGCTAAAATTGGAAGGCAGAACATGCCCTCTCCTGTACCTGAGAGCCCATGGTTCGTGATCTGAAGTTGTCTACACCCCTCCCAGTGGATACACGAGTGCATAGAGGAGTCGATAAAGTAGGATAGTGTCCCCGTCCCAGAATAGAAGCAGCATCACAGCCCAGGAAGGGAAATGGACACGGGGACCTCCCCTTCTCCAAACAACCAATGCTGCTGACATAGCCACTCTGCTCTGAAGTACAAGCTTTTGGTGCAGGTGTGCTGTAGAATGGCCAGTTCCAGGCTTGGGGTGGAGGTACATCCACAATAGTATTCTGCTCACTGTACCTTGGTTCTGCATGAAGGGTTCAGTTCATTTCCCTCCCTTCATGGGCAGGCAGCATTTTTGTAGCTGTCCTAAAATGGGAATCACAGCCTGTGGGTCTCTATATTTCTGCATCCACAGCCAATGGCCCCTAGCACCCACTTGGACTATAGCAGCCTTGGGGGACCGGTGGGTTCCAGGAAAACTGTGGGTCTTCTGGAGCTTGAGCATTCAGGGTGGGCTGCTTCCAGCTGAGAGGAGAGTACAGCATGCCAGAGGGCCCCTTGGCAGAAAGAGGACCAGGGCACCAGCTTCCCACCATTCAGTGCCTCCTCCTTCTCCCTTCTCCTGCCCACTGCTGCTGAGTCAGCTGCAGCTATTTCCACTTGGGACCAGTGAGAGTTCCACAGGGGACAATTAAACCAGGACACTTGGGAGCAGCTTCCCCACCTCTGACGGAGCACCTATTACACCTAGGTTTCCGCAGAACTTGGAGCTCACTCCTTTTCCTCTAAAAACCTAGAGCAAGTGCTTTCATGTGCCTCAAGGACAAAAACCACTGCCTCCACTAAAAGAAGGCAGGGCTAGCAGTCCTAACTGGCTGTCTCTTCTGGAGAGGAGCCTAACCTTCCTGGAGGCAAGTCCCTGGCACAATCACACTTCCCCTGCCAGAGAAATTCAGCCACGGCCTGCAGCCAGTCTGGGAGCCCTGCACTCAGCAAGCTGAGATGCCTCCACAACCAGTGCTACAGCTGGGTCAGGGTGGGAGCTGGGAATCTGGAGAGGTTTTTTCCCCTGAAAGGACAGAGACTGCTGTCACTGATGAGAGAGGGAGATGTGAGTGGTTTGTATGCCCCACAGCTGCCTGCCTCTGCTACTCTCATCAAGAGGGGCCCTGCTTTTCCTGTCCAGGGCTGAGAGCGTATCCACCTTTCTCCTGCTTGACCATTTTTCCAGATCAAGAGATAACCCCACCCTTCACTATCACAACCAGCGCTTGAACTCAGGGAGGCTTGAGGGAAAGTTTCCTAGTCCAGTCTCAGTCTGGTCTCCCAGGACTCAAGCACGCCATCCACGGGCCTGGGAACTATGAATTATATAACCTAGTCCACCACTGTTGGGACTTGAACACTTTTCTAGGGGTATGGGATCCAAATAACCCAAATTGCCAGCAACACAAAAATGGGTATACATGACCTTAAAGGCAGTGTACTTCTCCCTCTCTACACTGAGCAGCAGAGTTTCTGTGAAAGAACAGGTGAACCACAAAGCTACCTGTTTTGAACTGATAGAGGAAGTGCCAGATGACAAGGAACCATCATAAGAACTACGGCAATATGACAAAACGGGCTGTTTCAACACCTCCCAAAGGACCACACTAGCTCTCCAGCAATGGATACCACTCAAAAGGAAAGTTTCGATATGTCAGACATGGAATTAACAATGTGGATCACCAGTAAGCACAATGGGATTGATGAGAAAGTTCAAAATCTCATAACATTTTTTGCCATGAAGATTCAATTTCCCTTATTCTCTTTACTGCACACATCTCCCCTTTCAAACTTCCCACTCAAATCAATGTACTTAACTCAAGAAACTTGAAGGATAAACACAGTTAAAAGTATAAATATTTATATAACACCTCCTGCTTTCTCCTTTTCATATATTTTTTCAATGACTCTATTCATATCTAACTTCTATAAACTGGGAATGTGATAGATTTTGGTTCATTTTAATAAAATCCTCAAATTCATCCATTAATTCAATTATCCACTCAACAAATATTGACTTCATGCTCCTACTGCGTTATAGGCATTGATCTGTAGGCACTTGACATATATCAGGAATCACACAAAGATCCTTGCCTTTGTGAAGTTCACTTTGTAGTCAGGGGTAATAGACAGTAAGCAATTAAATATGATAAGCAAAAGAATTATGTATTAGGAGGTTATAACTGCTATGGAGAAATAAGAACGTAGGGTAAGGGGGATCATAAGTGCTAAGATGTGGGGTGGGGGCAGATTGCAATATTAAGTATGCCTCATTGAAGTAAAAGAATATTTACTGCAATATGCATGTTAATATTCAACCCTTTCATTAGTCAAAAATTTTGCTTTTGCAATTTCAGCAACACTACTGTGAAATTCCTTTAGTGTTAATTGTTATAAAAACTAGGAGGATTTAAAATATGGTATATTACTTTATATATTAATTATTTGCCCATTATTTAACACATATATGAGGCTTTGCTTTAATAATAGGAATTCATAATTATATTCACTTCCACTGTGATACGTGAAGTATAGGTGCCTCAGTTCACTTTCTGTATTCTTATTTATCATTTATATATATTTTTTCATGTTCCTCTTCTGTTGAAGCAGCACTGTGATACTACATTGCCTGTGGAATCTAATACAAACTTACTCTGGTATTAAAGCTCACTATTGCCTGGTTCCACCTTGCATGTTTAAATGTCTTTTCTAATGGAGGTTGTTGCCTATATCCAAAAGTCATAAAGAGCTCAAACGGTCAACTTAATGAATC
>NW_012142968.1:840053-840964 GCF_000956105.1 Propithecus coquereli | reverse complement strand
AAGTGACAATGATTCTCATATAAATATTCTATTGAGCAGTAAAATTGCTTAAAGAGCACATCTGAACAAATTTGTATCTGTAACATGTTTAACAATAAGGCATTCAAATGGAGACTTGTCTCAAAACAAGACAAATCTAAAATGTGGATAAAGTGATATTTGTTGGAGTGGATGAATGTAGAATTTGAGAACCACTCTACAATCAATTTGACTTTGAAAAGTTGAGATTTCATGCAATCCATTGTAGATATTATGCATTATGCATATCTCTACAGTGCACAGTTGTAAAATTCTAGGTGTTTTGACAAATTTGTGGTGCCATGTATTCAACATTATAGTACCATGTAGACTAGTTTCACTAAAATAAATCCCCTATGCTTCACCTATTCAGAAACCCCTCCCCTGATTCTCTGGTAACTATGAATACTAATCTCTATAGTTTTGTCTTTCTCAGAATGTGATACAAATGGAATAACACAGTGTGTAGCATATAGAACTGGCTTCTTCTCTTAAAACTATGCATTTAAGATTCATTGATTACTTTGCATGGACTGATAGGTCATTCCTTATTAACCCTGAACAATATCCCATTATACTGATGTACCACAGTTTGTTTATCAATTCGCTTACTGAAGGATATCCTGGTGGCTTCCAGTTTTTGATGACTATGAATAAAGCTGCTATAAACGTTTGCATGCAGGATTTGTGTGGACATAAATTTTCAAATTAATTGGGTAAATACTTAGGAATGCAATTGCTAAATCATATGGTAAGACTCCGTTTAACTTTGGTAGACAGGGCCAACAGTCTTCCAAAGTGGCTATAACATTTTGCATTGTCAACAGCAATAATTCACTGTCCATTATTAACTAGAATTCTCAGTGTTTTGGATTTAGCCATTTTAATGAGTG
>NW_012142968.1:834681-835132 GCF_000956105.1 Propithecus coquereli | reverse complement strand
TAGAATTATCCGTGCTTTCCCACAGTATCCAATCAAGAACAAACTCCTACTCCATTACACCCTCCTTCAAATCACCCAACCAAAGCCCAAATACTCTCATGGTTATTTCTAATATCTTCTTACTAAGATATGCCATGGTTCTCCATGGTCTGTGTTCATCTTTGCTGCAATGAGTAATGAGCCAAATGTGTTTAACTACTAGTATTTTTTGGATGGGGTTTGTCTGAGGGGCATGACACTAGTAAGATTTTCTTTGCATGTGGGGTGGAGGAATTTTCAGAGATGGTAATTATATTTCATTATGTGGGTAAAGTGGGCCTCCAGAAAAAACCAGAAAGTGATCAACATGGTCATTTGTTATAATAGCTATTTTGCCATTTTATGCTTATGTGATTATGTAATTAATATTTATCTTTATATTAGTTCCAGGTCATTAGTTCCATGAGAGCAG
>NW_012142968.1:833797-834327 GCF_000956105.1 Propithecus coquereli | reverse complement strand
AAGTAATACAATAATAATAGGAAACTTCAATACCTCACTTTGAACAATGGGTAGAACTTCCATCCAGGAGAAAATCCATAAAGAAACTGTGGATTTGAACAACGCTATAAAACAAATGGGCCAAAAAGACATATACAGAATAGTCCACTCAAAAGTAGTAGAATACATTCTTCTCAAGTGCACACAGAACATTTTCCAGGACATATCACATGTTAGATAACAAAACAACCCTTAACAAATTTATGATTGAAATCACGCCAAATACCTTTCCTGACCACAATGGAATGCAAGCAGAAATCAATAACAGACATTCAAAAACAGACACATAGATCAATGGAACAAAATAGAAGGACCAGAAATAAACTCAAACATGTGCTGTTGGCTAATTATCCACAACAATGCCAAGAATACAAAAGGGGAAAAATGATAGTCTCTTGAACAAATGTCTTGGAAAAACTGCACGTCAATTTGAAATGAGAATAAAATTGGACCCTTTTCTAACACCATACACAAAAATTAATTCAAAATAG
>NW_012142968.1:831201-833747 GCF_000956105.1 Propithecus coquereli | reverse complement strand
CTAAGTACTGCTTTAATTCTCCTTTCTGCTGTTATTTCCCTGATTTAAATAATGTACAATATGAGAAGACACTTTAAGAAAAGCTCGGGGTATAGATAGAAGTGACTGGAAATTAGAGAGAACTTACTTGAAACTATAAATAAATTAAGTTTCATAGACCTGTAGTCCTTTTGGAAAAAATCATTTAAAAAGCTTGGTAAGATTATTTTTTAGAATATGGCTAAATGATTGCAAGCCAATGAAATCTGACCAGCTAGTAGAACCAAGGCAATGTTTCACAAACTTGTCTTATCATAAGAATCACCTGGAATATTTACAAATAATACCATTTTTAGATCTTCCCCTAGGGATTATGATTCAGTAGGTCTGAGTGTAGAACCCAGATAATTTTAACGAGCATTCCCCCATGCTCAACACACACATTCCAGTGATTCTTATGATCAGTCAAGGTTTGGAAACACTATATTGACTGGGTAAATCTTTAAGTTAGTGACTGCTCCCTCCAGGTTTGCCCCAAATTCCAGGGACTGAAAGGGACTAGAGTTGCCTTTAGTACCCATTTTCAGTGACTTGCTTAAGAGGTTATACATCCATATCTTTCTAGACCTGACTGAAACAGATACCTAACCACATTCATCCTTCCACTTTCCTTTTAGTCCTATCCTTGTTCCAGGCATGTCAAGACTAAAGAAATAAAAATAAAACAAGTGTTCCTACTAAAAAAGAAAAAGAAAAAGAAACTGAAGACTATGGCTCAAAACAAAGAATAGCTTTTCCCTTTTTCCCTTATCCTGATGATAATACAAGGCAGAATACTAAGGTTTAGGAACCAGTAAAGACTTGAGCTCTAATATAAGTTCATTTACTAAATATATATCCTATTCAAGTCATTTAACCATTGTGACTTTAGTTTTTTTAATCTGTAAAGTCAAGCTAGAAATGCCTGCCTCATCTAACTCTTCTTAATTTTTACAAAGATTAGAATGAGATAATCTAAATAAAATAAATTTAAACTAAAGGTACCATAAATATGTTAGTATTATTTTTGTTACGAAAGAGTCAGTCTAATGTAAGTATCATATGCAAACATAAAATTTGTTATAATAAAACAATCAGAACAACCATCATTCTGTGGTTCGAAACAGACAGTATCCAGATTTAATGAATTCTGTTGTAATTCTAATTTACACCAGCCTCCTTTCATTCCATATGAGTGGCAATATATATTCATACAGCATGGTTAATACAAGAAATTAAAGCAAATGAAAATTCCTCATTTCTTGTGTATCAGTAATTAAGTTAGTTTTTCTCAGTTTCATAACTTTTTTTTTTTTAGAGAGAACGAAAGGAAGGATCTTTTATTGGATAAATTTTTTTTTTTTATTTCAGGATATATGGGTGTACAAAAATTTTGGTTACATGTTATGACTTTGCCACACCCAAACTATGATTTGAGGCATTCCCTTTCCCCCCTACAATGCTCACCATGTCCATTGTGAGTTTACCCACCCCCAAACCTCCAACCCCCAAAGAATATTACTACCATGTGAGCACCTTAGTGTTGATCAGTTAGTGCCAATTTGATGGCAAGTACATGTGGTACTTATTCTTCCATTTTTGTGATACCTCACTTTGGAGGATGGGCTCAAGCTCTATCCAGGAAAATATAAAAGGTGCTAGATCACCATCATTTTTTGTAATTGAGTAGTATTCCACTGTATACATATACCATATTTTGTTAATCCACTCATGGATTGACAGGCACTTCAGTTGTTTCCACATTCTTGCAATAGTGAATTGTGCTGCCATAAACATTTGAGTGCAGATGTCTTTATTACAGAATGTCTTTTGTTCCTTTGGGTAGATGCCTAGTAGTTCTATTGATGGATCAAATGGTATTTCTGTTTTTAGCTCTTTAAGGTATCTCCCCAAACACTCATTTGTACTACTTTTCAGATGTTAGAGTTGGGACTCTGCAAACCACATTTCTGCTTTTACGAACTGGCTTTGTCTGAGATTTTGACACTATTGAGCAGAAGAGGGAGAATGGAAAGCTGGAAAAGGAGAGAGGACACTTGCTCCTTTCTAATTTGCTTCCTGTTCATGTCAGTATCACCACAGGCACAGACCCTTATCCGGGCATTGGTTGTTCATAATGGTTCTTGTTTTATCACACTACCAGAAACAGCCTCCTTGTGCTCCCAGAGGTATCAGCATTAGCTGGCAGTGTACCCTACTCAGAGGTCTGAGTCCCAGCTCAGCAGATCACCTTCTCTAAGTCTGTATCTTCTGGAAATCCAAATTTCTCTCCTTTGTTTCCCTAGCCCTGGGAATGGTAGCTGATTCCTGCATTTATACTCTTGTTGCTGTAGTGTTTCTTTTTTTTTTTCCTTTTAAATTCTCTAAGATCTGTCTAAACAATGTCCAATATTAAATTCCCCCTGTTATATTTTCTTTTTTACTGCCTGGATCCTTACTGACACAGACTGTCCATTTAACATTTAGTCAGTTTCATAAAGATGACCCTTCATGATGATGTGTATGGA
>NW_012142968.1:830104-831151 GCF_000956105.1 Propithecus coquereli | reverse complement strand
CATATGAGATAAATTACAATCTCTAGAAACTAATCCAGTACTTCAATTTTTTATATATTCCACATTTTAAATGTGTGCGTATATACTATTTTTTTTCTTTTATTTCAACATATTATGGGGGTACAGATGTTTAGGTTACATATGTTGCCCTTGGTCCCCCCACAAGTCCGAGTTTCAAATATGTCCATCGTATATACTATTTAACAACTATTTTAGAAGTCCACCTAAAAAGAAACAGACAAGAAGAAATGTTTCTCAAAAGTAACATTAAGTGAATTAAAACTATTTTTCAAATATATTTTTACTTTGTAGTGGTTAAAGAGTATCCCATGTTAGTTTTTGTAAACGATATTGTCCTATAACTTCCTCACAGACTCAGTGTGATGACTGTCATAAGTTGGCTCCTTGATTTATGCTATTCTTCTTTCACTTTCTTATTTTGAACTGTGAATTGAGAGCTTGACAGGCTTTAAAAATGTTAGGGAATTCTATTAATCTGTTGTATTATAAGAATCTATGTTTTTCTTTTCTTGGAGCCAATTTGATTTGAAACATCAACTATAATACTTTTTACATGAATTGAACTCTAATTTGAAAACCATGATTTTCAAACCTAAAAATATTAGTATATTCAACATTATATAATATTATTGAGCACTTTTAAATTGATATCATTTAATCCTCAAAATTACCTTACTTTGTATGTATTAGTATTTGAATTTTTATAGATTTGGGAACTGAGGTTCAGAGAGATTAAGTAATTTGCTTAAGTTTACCCAGATAGTTAGCTGTCGGGCATGGTTTTTAATCAACAAAGTCCCCAGTATTAACCACAGACCATATGTGTACATGAATCTGTGAATTCCATGCTTAAATGATCCCTGTAAATCTCATTTTCAAATAACCCCTGCCTAGGTGACTAACTTTTAAACAACTTCAGGCTCTGACTGGTCTCTAGCATATGTCCAGAATATGACAGATGACTCATTATAACAAGCATAATTCAATTAATAAATGTCTACTAAGCAATAAACAGTAGACCAAAAT
>NW_012142968.1:826057-828216 GCF_000956105.1 Propithecus coquereli | reverse complement strand
CCCTTGTTCCCCCACAGATACACAGATTTAACAGTGATATAAGAAACAAAATACCTTTATGAGAAGTCCAGGATGCTGTTTAAGAAGTTTCAGTACCCCTAGATGAGCACAAAACTGAATCCAGATGCATAGAAATGGGTAAGAATAAAAATTTGACTATGCCTGCATTATCCCCACCCCCAAGCCTGCACAGCTCAGTGCCAAGAGAAACTGACTCCTCCTTGCAAGAGGGGAAAGAAAAAATGGGACAAACTTCCAATGTCCCTGGCACTCAGTACACTCTCTGAGGGGCAAGTTTCTGTCTTGTCTCAGATAGAATACTGAAAAAATAGCAAAACCTTGGTGTCTGTAACAGCTAGGTGAACTAGAACCTGGTACAGCTCTGCAAGGCACGGAGAAGGTACAGAATGGAGGTCTCACTGCCAGGAGTGAGGGAGGAGTGAAGCATGGCTCCAATGTCCCCAGTCTTTTAGTGCACTCCCCAAAGGGTTGGATTCTACTATGTCTCACGAAAAGTAACAAAGAAACTGACATAGTCTGGACATTTGGGACAGCTGTGGCCAGCACAGTGATGCAAGGCTTGGAGAAGGTGCAGAAATGATGCACCTCCTCTGATAGGGAAGGAGTGTAGCATGTCTCCAATGTCCCCAGCTTTTCAATGTGCCACCCAAAGGACTGATCTCTATCTTGCCTCATGTGGAATGCTAATGGAACAAACATAATCAGATAGCAGTGGGCTCAAGAGATTATAGGCTCCTAAAGGAAAAATGTATAGATAACTAGGGAAGTTAGGGAACAGAGTCCCAAAATTAGGGAACAAAGATTCTGTATTCATTCTATGTTCATATCCTTTAGCTGGGTTGACTGGTAAATTTTTTTTCCATTCAAAGCCAGTCTGTAGAGGGTAAAGTGGGCTATTTTTTAAAATGCACAAACACCAACACAAAGATGTAAGCAACATGACAAATCAGGAAAAATTAATATAATCAAATGAACAAAATAAACCTCCAGTAACTTACCCAAAAGAAATGGATATCTATGAATTGCCTGAAAAATAATTTAAAATGATCATAAAGAAGTTTGATGTATTACAAAAGAACATAGATATACAACTAAACTAAAGTAGAAAAATTATGTGTGAACAAAACATGAATATAAACAATGAAATAGAAATGATAAAAAAGAATCAAACAGAAATTCTGGAGCTAAAGAATATAGTAAAAGAACTACAAACTTCACTAGAGTGATTCAACAGCAGACTTGATCAAGCAGAAAAAAGAATCAGTGAACTTAAAGACAGGCCACTTGAAATTATGCAGTCAGAGGATCAAAAAGAGAAGAAAAAGAATAAAAGAAAGTGAAGAAAGCCTAAGGGAATTATGGGATACCATCAAGAAAATCAATATATGCATGATGGGAATGTCAAATGGGCCAGAAAGACACACACAAAATAATACATTCAAAAGCAGTAGACTAAATTCTTCTCAAGTGCAGAGAGAGAAAGAAAGAAAAGAATAGAAAGTTTATTTAAAGAAATAATAATTATAAACTGCTTAAATCTAAGGAGGGAAATAGACATTTGGATTCATGAAGCTCAAAAGATCTTAAATCAGATGAACCCTACATCAAGCAATCTACATCAAGGGACATTATAATCAAATTGCCAAAAGTCAAGGACAAAGGGACAGTTTTGAAAGCTGGAAGAAAAATACAATGCATCACATACAAGGGAGCCCCTGTAGAAAATCAGTAGATTTCAAAGCTGAAACCTTGCCAGCAGAAGGAAATGGGAGTATATATTCAAAGTGCTGAGAGGAAAAATAAACCTTGATAACCAAGAATACTTTACCCAGCAAAAATGTCCTTTAAAAATGGAGGAGAAATAAAGATGTTCCAAAGAAAATAAAAGCTGAGGGAGTTCATTACCACTAGATCTGTCTTACAAGAAATGCTGAAGAATGTTTTTCAAGTTGAAATGAACAAACACCAAACAGCAACATGAAAGCATATGAAAATATAAAACTCACTGGTAAAGGTAAATATGCAGACAAATACAAATACTGTAAGAATGTAATGGTGGTGTAAAAATCAATTGAGCTCTAGTATAAAACTTAAAAGGATTAAAGTTATTATAAGCTTAAAATACGCTGTTAAAATTA
>NW_012142968.1:819141-819737 GCF_000956105.1 Propithecus coquereli | reverse complement strand
CATAGTATGTGCTCTATTTTTAACCTGGTTTCCTTCACTCAGCACAATTATTTTGAAATTCATCCATGTTGTTGTGTTTATCAATAGTCCATTTTTTATTGTCATGAAGTATTTCCCTATATATAATAGATATACACAATTTGTTTATCCATTTACCTGTTAATGAACATTTCATTTGTTTCCAGTTTTGGTTATTACAAATAAAGTTGTTATAAACATTCATGTACAAATATTTGCATTGATATGTGATATAAATTCTCTTGGGTAAATACCAATTAGTAGAATAACTAGATCATAGGGTGGATGTATGTTTTTTAACTTTTTTAGAAACTATCAAACTATTTTATAGAGTGGTTGTACCATTTCACATTCCTGACAACATCGTGTAAGTGTTCCAATCCCTTCTGATCCTCACCATTTGGTATGATCAGTCTATTGAATTTTAGCCATTCTAGTGAGTGTGTAGTGGTCTCATTGTGATTTAAATTTATATTTCCCTTATGACAAATGGTATTTAGCACCTTTTCATGTGCTTATTTGCCATCTCTATATCTCCTTTGGTGAAATGTCTTTCAATATCTTGTCCATTTTTATTG
>NW_012142968.1:818236-819091 GCF_000956105.1 Propithecus coquereli | reverse complement strand
GGTCAAAGATTTAAATATAAGATTGGAAACCATAAAATCTAGAAGAAAACTTAAGGAAAAGCTTGATATTAGCTTTGGTAATGATTTTTTGATATAACGCCCCAAAACTCAGGCAACAAAAGCAAAAATAAAAAAACAAGTGGGAGTACATCAGACTAAAAATCACAGCAAAAGAAAGAATCAACAAAATGAAAAGGCAACCTACACAATGAGAGAAAATATTTGAAAACCTTGTATCTGATAAGGGGTTAATATAAGAAACTTCTACAACTCAACAACAAAAAACCCAAAGAACCTGATTAAAAAATGGGGAAAGGACTTGCACTGACATTTCTCCAAAGACATACAAGTGACTAACAGATATATGAAGAGGTGCTCAACGTCACTAATCATCAGAAAAATGCAAATGAAGACCACAATGAGATATCATCTCATACTTGTTAACATGGCTATTACCAAAATTCAAAACATAACAAGTCGTGAAAATGTGGAGAAAAGGTAACTATTATACACTGTTGGTAAGAATATAAATTAGTACATTCATTATGAAAAGCAGTACCTAGGTTCCCTAAAAATTAAAGATAAAACTACCATATAATCTAGCAATCCATTTTCTGGGTATATACCCAAAGTAAATTAAATTAGTACCTCAAAGTAATATTTCTACTCCCATGTTCTTTGTAACATTATTTAGTGCAGCCAAGATATGGAAATAATCTAAGTGTCTGTTGACAGA
Organism: Propithecus coquereli; assembly: GCF_000956105.1. Taxonomy (NCBI): domain Eukaryota; kingdom Metazoa; phylum Chordata; class Mammalia; order Primates; family Indriidae; genus Propithecus; species Propithecus coquereli. The sequence continues at coordinate 818,355 of NW_012142968.1, read as the reverse complement.
TGGCTGAATGAAGATACACACACAACACACACACACACACACACACACACACACACTATTCAGCGTTTAAAAGGAGATTCTACCATTTGCAGCAATAGAGACATAGGGATGAACATGGA
>NW_012142968.1:814424-814746 GCF_000956105.1 Propithecus coquereli | reverse complement strand
TCCTTCTCTTAATGGTGTTTTTTATAAAATAACTTTATTGCAGTATATTTTACATATAACAAAATCCACTTATTTCAAGTGTACAGTTCGGTGATTTTGAGTAACTTTATTGAGTGGTCCAAACATTACTACATAAAAATATTAGGACATTTTAATTCCTCTGATAATATCTCTTATGTCCATTTCAAGATTTTTCACATTCTCATCCCTAGCCCCTAGCAACCACTGATCTACTTTCTGTCTCTATAAATTTGTTATTTGTCTTTTATTGGACATTTTATATAAATGGAATCATACAATACATGGTTTCTCTGACTTCTGT
>NW_012142968.1:808837-809686 GCF_000956105.1 Propithecus coquereli | reverse complement strand
ATACTTTGAAATTTATTTAGACTTATTATATGGCCTGGAATTAGGGATAACTTGGAAAATGTAATGTGTGGACTTGAAAATAATTTGTGATGTGCTTTTGTTGAGCAGAAAGTTCTTTAATTATCAATTAGGTCAAACTGCTTAACATTTTCATTTACATCTTCTGATTTTCTTTCTACTTTTTCTATCAATTACTGAGAGAGGTGTATTGAAATCTCTGACTATATTTGTGTATTTGTCTATTTCTAATTGCAATCCTATCCATTTTGGCTGCACATATTTTGAAATTCTGTTATTAGGTGCATAAATATTTACAACTGTTATGTCCTTTTGAGGAATTGACTTCTTTATCAACAAGAAATGATTATCTTTATCCCTGTTAATATTGTTTACTCTGATATTTACTTTGTCTGATAGCAGTATAGCTACTTAACCTATCTTTGTATTTCTGAAGTGTGTTTCTCTTCAGCAACATATAGAGTTATGTACTGGATAATGACATTTTGTCCAACGATGAACCACATATGGTGGTTACATAAGATTATAATAGGGCTAAAAATTCCTATTGCATGGTGATATTATAGCTGTCATAATGTTGTAAGACAATGCATTATTCATGTGTTTGTGGTGATGCTGATGCAAACAAACATATTGTGATATCAGTCATATAAAAGTATAGCACATTACAATTACATAGAGTACATAATACTTGATAATGATAATAAATGTCTATGTTAGTGGTTTATATATTTACTATACTATGCTTTGTATCATTATTTGAGAGTATACTCCTTCTACTTATGAGAAAAAAGTTAACTGTAAAATAGCCTTATGGAGGTCCTTCAGAAG
>NW_012142968.1:806237-807490 GCF_000956105.1 Propithecus coquereli | reverse complement strand
GTATATATGCCAATAACAGTCAAGCTGAGAATCAAATCAAAGATGCAATAACTTTCACAATAGCATAAAAGAAAATAAAATACTTAGGGATGTATTTCACTAAGGAGATGAGAGATCTATATAGGGAGAACTATGAAACACTAAGGAAAGAAATTGCAGAGGTTGTAAACAGATAGAAAGCATATCATGTTCATGGATCAGCAGAATCAACATTGTTAAAATGTCTATACTACCCAAAGTAATTTAGAGATCCAGTGCAATGTCCATTAAAATACCAATGTTATTTTTTGCGGCCCTCAAAAAAAATAGTTCCACAGTTGGAGTGGAGCAAGAAAGGACCCCAAATAGCTAATACAATCCTATGTAATAAGAATAAATTGGGAGGTATCACTTTACCAGACTCCAAGCCATAATAAAAGCTACAGTAACAAAAACAGCATGATACTGGCACAAAAATAGAGACATAGATCTATGGACAAGAGAAGAAAACACAGATATGAATCCACCCTCGTATTGCCATCTGATCTTTGACAAAGCAGACAAAAACACACACTGGGGCAAAGAATCCCTATTCAATAATCGGTGCTGGTAAAATCGGATAGCCACATGTAGATGACTGAAACAGGATCTTCACCTCTCATGTCTCACAAAAATGAATTCATGATGGATAACAGACTTAAACCTAAGGCATGAAACTATAAGAATTCTAGAAGACAATGTTGGCAAAACTCTTCTAGATATTGCACTAGGGAAAGAATTTATGAAGAAGACCCCAAAGGTAATGACAACAACAAAAATAAATAAATGGGATCTGATCAAATTAAAAAAAGCTTCAGCACAGCCAAGGACGTAATCAATAGAGCAAACAGACAACCTACAGAATGGGAGAATATATTTGCATGCTATGCATTCAATAAAGGACTGATAAACAGAATCTACAAAGAACTCAAGCAAGTAAGTAAGAAATAATTAAACAACCCCGTTAAAAAGGGGACAAAAGACATGAAAAGAAACTTTTCAAAAGAAGATAGACTAATGGCCAACAAAGACAAGGAAAAATGCTCAACGTCTCTGATCATCAAGGAAAGGGAAATCAAAACCGCAATGAGCTATCATCTAACTTCAGTGAGAATGACTCTTATCAAAAAGTCCCAAAATAACAGATGCTGGTGAGGATGTGGAGAAAAAGGTACGCTAATACACTGTTGGTTGACTGCAAACTAGTACAACCTCTATAGAAAGTAGTATGGAGA
>NW_012142968.1:804073-804497 GCF_000956105.1 Propithecus coquereli | reverse complement strand
TTAATTTGTGATTCTTGTACTTGCACTTCATTGAGCTTCTCGGATCTGTATGTTTATACTTTTCATCAAATTTGGAACATTTTCACCCACTTTTTATTCAAATAAGTTTCTGCCCTCCCTCCAACTTCTTCAGGGACTTGAACTATGCATATATTGGGCTGCTTGAAATTGTCTCACAGCTGACTCATGCTTTTTTTTTAAGTTATCTTTTCTTCTCTGTTTCACTTTGGATATTTTCTATTGCCATGTCTTCAAATTCAATAATATTTTTTTGTGTAACACCTAATCTTTCGTTAATCCCATCCAGTATGTTTTTCACTTCAGACATTGTAGTTTTCATTTTTGGAAATTCTATTTAGATATTTTTACATGTTCCATGCTTCTACTAATCTTGTATTATTTATGTAACTTATAAAACATATGA
>NW_012142968.1:801975-802843 GCF_000956105.1 Propithecus coquereli | reverse complement strand
TGTTATAATTGCCTACAGTATTCACTACAACAACATGTTATACAGGTTTGTAGCCTCAGAGCAACAGGCTATACCATAATAGCCTAGGTATTATGCTATAATGTCTAAGTTTGTGTAAGTCCATTCTATGATGTTCGCACAATGCCAAAATTACCTAACAACACATTTATCAGAACATATCCTCATTGTTAAGTGATGCATGATTGTAGTTATATCTTGCATATTATTATCCAATCTTATTGTCTGTGACATTTAATTAGGGTGCTTGGACTATTTACATTTAATGTGGTTATTGACTTGAATATATTTAACATTTTCCTATTTGTTTTCTATTTTTCCCATCTCTTCTTTGTTCTTCTTTACCCATTTTTCTGCTTTATAAGAAATAATTATGGAATATTTCTTATCATTTCACTTCATCTGCCTTTTTGGCTTATTAGCTTATTTTTTTATTGTTTTAGTGTTCTGCTGGTTGCTTTAGGGTAAGGTTTCTCAACAAGTGTTACTGATATTTTGGGCTGGGTAATTCTTTTTCATGGGAGTCTGTCCTGTGTATCGTAGGATGTTTAGCAGCATCTCTGGCTTCTGCCACTAGATGCCAGTAGCATCCCTTCCCCAGTTGAGATAAACAAAAATGTGTTCAGACATTGCTTAATGTCCCCTGGGTGGCAAAATAGCCTCTAGATGAAAACAAATACTTTAAGATTTATAGTACACATTTTTAACTTATCATAGTTTACCTTCATATGATATACTATTTTATTTATAGTTTAAGAACCTTATATTAGTATTTTTTCTGCCTTTATGTTATTGCTGTAATATATTTTCCTTTTACTTTTGGTGCAAAACTTACATTATATTGTTATTA
>NW_012142968.1:762224-800165 GCF_000956105.1 Propithecus coquereli | reverse complement strand
AGAAGACAGCCTCTGGCTAACAGCCAGCAAGTAGCTGGGCTCTGTCTTACGGTCACAAGAAAATAAATTCTTCCAACAACCTAGAAGTATATTCATCCTCACTCAAGCCTCTATATGTGAAGACAGCCTAGCCAACATCCTATTTGCATCCTTGGAAGACCTTAAATAGAGGGTCTCATGCGGTGCCTGGACTCTTGACCCACATAAACTGTGAGATAATGATAAATGTGTGTTACTATTAGACTACTGAGATTGTGGGAATTTGTTATGCAACACCAGAAAATTAATAAAATTTCCTGATATCCAGTGTTTGGAAAACTTTTATTTCATGTATTTAGTTCAGTTTCCTTGTTGTTTCAGGTGGTAGCATAAATCCAGTCTGTATTACTCTGTCTTGGCCAGAGGAGGAAGTCCTTGCATTAGATATTAAATTCTAATCTAAAACAATTAAATTAAATGTGAAAATTCAGTTCCCCATTTGCACCAGCCACAATCAAAGTGATCAATAGTCTAGCCATAGGTGCTAATCAAAACAGTATTAGACAGTTCAGTGGTAGACACTATAATCAATATTTGAATTGAATAAATCTATGGCAGTTAGCATGACTCAGCATTCTGATTCTCAGGCCTCATTTCAGTGGAATATGTTTTCAGATAAAGTTATTGAAGAAAAATGAAATAAAAGCATTAGAGACAACAATGATTGCAGATAATTTCTGTTACAGAAACTGATTGAGAAAACTAATGAATGATGAAGCGTTGGGGATAAAAGCTAAAGAGAAGAGGATATTGAAAGGTGTGTTTGTGTATGTAAGAGGTATTGAACTTGGAAGTATTAGAATTCACTCTAACAAACCCTTCAACCTATGTTCAATTTCATTGATTTCTGCTCTTATAGATTATTTCTCTCTTTGATTTGGATTTATTTTGCTTTCATTTTTCTAGTTTCTTGACATAAAAACTTTGATCATCAATTTGAGTCCTTTTCTCATTTTCAACGTAAGCATGTAGTGTTGCAAAATACCTGTTCAGCACTGCTTTAGTTATAGCCTGCAAGTTTGATGTATTGTATTTTCATTTTCATTCAGTTCTATGTATTTTTCCATACTTCCTCTTTGATCCATGGATTATTTAGAAATGTTTTCAAATTTGTATGTAGTTTGTTGATTTCCATGTTGTCTTTCTGTTATTAATTTCAGTGATCAAATTAGGGGCAGAGTAAACACTTTTTATGATTTCAATATTTTAAGTTTGTTGAGGTTTGTTGTATTGTACTGGATAAGGTCTTATCTTGGTAAATGTTCCATGGGTCATTTAAAAATATGCATTCTCACCTGGAAGTTCCAGCGCCACAGCCATGACCTGGGGCATTAGAGTGATTCTCCTGGGGAACTAGAGCTGGTTACAGGACACCCCCCAAAAACATTGCAGCTTATTCCTTCCAGCAAGAAACACCTACTGAAAGAGAGGTCAATTTGCAAGCCCTTTACTACAATTACTGAATCAATCATAGAGGGTGTGGTCGATTCTCACCCACAAACACTACCTACTGGCTCAGAGATTAAACAAGGAGTGTCATTATTTAAACAAAAGAAAATCCAAAAGTAAGAAGCAATATCTGTTCCAGATGAGAAGGAATCATCAAAAGAACTCCAGGATTATTGAGAATCAGAGTGAAGAGACACCCACAAAAGAGAACACCAGCTTTCCAGAAAGAGATACCAACCACAATCAGAATATTGAAATGATGATAAAGAATTTCAAACATGGATAAGAAGGAAGAATGATTAAATACAAGACAAAATAGAAAGTCGACCCAAACCACAAAAACAATGCAGGAAATTATTGAAAAATTCACTAAAAATTGACTTATTAAAGAAAAATCAAGCATAAATTCTGGAAATGAAAAATTCATTCAAGGAACTACAAAATACAGTGAAAAGCCTTAAAAATATGTTAGATCAGTAAGAAGAAAGAATCTCAATGCTTGAAGACAACACTTCTGAATTTAAAAAGTCAGTCAAAGAGATATAGCACCCAAATAAAAGAGGAAAGCCTACAAGAAATATGGAATTATGAAAAGAAGCCTCACATAAGAATCATAGGCATACATGAATATAAAAAAAGAAAATATACAAAGTATGGAAAATGTATTTGAGGGAATAATTGAGAAAAAATTCCCTGGCCTTGCTAGAAATCTAGATATCTAAACATAAGAAACTCAAAGATTCCTTGGAGACTCATGATGAAGATGCAAACACTGTGACATAGGGTCATCATACTGGCCAAAATAAACATGAAGGAAGCACTCATAGGAGCCATAAGGAGAAAGCATCAGCTAACATAGAAAAGAAAATGCTCTTCTGTCCCCATTTGGATGCCACTGATTTGCTTCTCATGTCTGATTGCTCTGGCTAGGACTTCCAGCACTATGTTGAATAGAAGTGGTGATAGAGGACAACCTTGTCTGCTTCCAGTTCAAAGTGGGAATGCTTTCAATTTTTCCCCATTCAGTATGATGTTGGCCCAGGGTTTGTCAAATATGGCTTGTATCATTTTTAGGTAAGTCCCATCTATGCCTATTTTGTTAAGAGTTCTTATCATAAAAGACTGTTGAATTTTGTCAAATGCTTTTTCTACATCTATTGAGAGAATCATATGGTCTTTGTTTGTCCTTCTATTTATGTGTTGAATAACGTTTATAGATTTGCATATGTTCAACCATCCCTGCATGTCTGGGATGAAGCCCACTGGGTCGTGATGGATTATTATTTTTTTTTTTTTTGATAAGCACTTGAATTTGGTTTGCTAGGATTTTTTTGAGAATTTTTGCATCTATATTTACATGAAATATTGGTCTGTAGTTTTCTTTTTTTGTTGTGTCCTATCCTGGTTTTGATATCAGGGTGATGTTGGCTTCATAAAATGTGTTGGGGAGAATTCATTCCTTCTCAATGTTGGAGAATAATTTCTGCAGGATAGGCACCAGTTCTTTTGCAGGTCAGGTAAAATTTGGGTGTGAAACAATCTGGTCTGGGACTTTTTTTTTTTTATTTCAGCAAATTATGGGTGTACCTATGTTTAGGTTACGTGTGTTGCCCTTGGTCCCCCCCCCCCCCACCGAAGTCCGTGTTTCAAATATGTCCATCCTTCAGGTAGTGCACATTGCGGTCTGGGACTTTTCATTTTAGGAAGGTTTTTTATCGCTGTTTTTATTTCAATACTTGATATTGATCTGTTCAGGAATTCTATTTCATCCTGATTGAGCCTAGGGAGGCTGTGTGTTTCTAAAAATTTATCCATTTCCTCCACATTTTTGAGTTTATATTCATAGAGGTTTTTATATTATTCATAGATGATATTTTGTATTTCCATGGCATCAGTTCTAATTTCTCCTTTTTCATTCCTGATGGAGCTTATTGGAGTACTTTCTTTTCTGCTTATTATTAATCTAGCCAGGGGCATGTCGATTTTATTTTTTCAAAGAACCAACTTTTTGTTTTATTAATCTTCCATATAGTTTTTCATTATCAATTTCATTCAGTTCTGCTCTGATCATTGTTATTTCATTTCTTCTGCTGGGTTTGGGGTCGGCTTGCTTATCCTTTTCTAGTTCTTTGAGATGATTCATGAGATTGTTTATTTGTGACCTTTCTGTATTTTGGATGTAGACATTTATGGATATAAATTTTCCTCTCAGGACTGCCTTAGCTGTGTCCCAGAGATTTTGATAACTTGTGTCTCCTTTTTCATTTATTGGAAGGAATCTTTTGATTCCCATCCATATACACCGACAGCAGTCAAACGGAGAATGAAATCAAACTCAGTACCCTTCATAATAATAATAAAGAAAATCAAATACATAGAAATATATATAACTAAGGAGTTAAAAGACCTCTACAAGGAGAACTATGAAAGACTGAGGAAGGAAATACCAGAGTACATAAACATGTGGAAAACCATACCATGCTCATGGGTCGGCAGAATCAACATTGTTAAAATGTCTATACTACTCAAAGTGATCTACAGATTCAATGCAATCCCTATTAAAATACCAACATCATTTTTCACAGATATAGAAAAAACAATTCTACACTTCCTATGGAACCAGAGAAGACCCTGTATAGAAAAAGCATTCTTAAGCAAAAAGAATAAATTGGGAGGCATTAATTTACCACACTTCAAGCTATACTACAAGGCTATAGTAACTAAAACAGCATGGTACTGGCACAAGAACAGAAATATAGACCAATGGAACAGAACTGAGAACCCAGATATAAAACCATCCTCATATAGCCATCTGATCTTTGACAAAGCAGACAAAAACATACACTGGGCAATAAAATACCTGTTCAATAAATGGTGCTGGGAAAATTGGATAGCTACATGTAGAAGACTGAAACAGGATCCACACCTCTCACCTCTAAAAAATTCAAGACACTATGGACTATAGACTTAAACCTAAGGCATGAAACCATGAGAATTCTAGGAAAAAATGTCAGAATAACTCTGGTAGACATTGGCCTAGGCAAAGAATTTATGAAGAAGACACCAAAAGCAATCACAGCAACAATAAGAACAAATAAAGGGGACTTGATTAAATTGCTTCTTAACAGCGAATGAAATAATCATTAGAGCAATAGACAACCTATAAAATTCGAGAAGATATTCACATGCTATATATTCAATAAAGAACTGATAACTAGAATCTATAAAGAACTCAGGAAAATCAGTAAGAAAAAAAAATCAAAAAACCCCATTAAAAAGTGGGTAAGTAACATGAAGAGAAACTTTTGAAAAGATAAACGGCCAACAAACATTTGAGAAAATGCTCAACATCTCTAATCATCATGGAAATACAAATCAACACCACAGTGAGATATCACTTAACTCCAGTTAGAATGGCTTTTATCAAAAAGCCCCTAAACAACAAATGTTGCGAAAGATGTGGAGAGACTGGAACACTCATACGCTGCTAGTGGGACTACAAACTAGTACAACTATGGAAATTCTCCATACTATCTCCATACTATGGAAATTAGTATGGAGATACCTCAAAAAACTAAAAGTAGAACTACCACTTGATCCAGCCATCTGACCCCTGTGTATTTACCCAAAGGGAATTAAAAAAGGCATTCAACTAAAAAGACATCTATCTGTACTTGAATATTTATGGCAGCACAATTCACAATTGCAAGGATATTTAAACAACCCTGAGTGTACAGGATCTGGCCTGCTTGTCTTTTCCCTGGGCCCCAGAGATCAACCTCTGACCATGCCAAGGAGAATGATACTGGTCTCAAGTCTCTCTTACCGGGTGTCCAAGCTGACTGAATATCCCTCCACCTTGGTGTGTCTGGCTGTGCTGTAGTCTCCAAGCAAGCAGCACCAGGAAGTGCTGGCAGGTAGGGAGCTCACAGTCCAGACTCCCCTCAGTCTGTTTCAGGACCCAAAAAGGAAAAGTCTAAGCCCCGTTCCCTGTGGAGGCCTCTGTATGGTGGCTGAATTTTCTCTCTTGGCTGCCACGGGTAGGGGAGAGGAATGGGCAAAAACAAGTCTACTTTCGTTCACCTTCTTGTCATCTCCAACCGTCTCTCCAGGAGGCAATCCTCCCAGGATGATAGGGCTCTGAAGTCATGCAGTTCCCCTGGGACCCACTGGAACCCTTTGGCTCCTGCAGTCTGGGCTGGAGTTTGGAAATATCTGTGTGGGAACAAGCATGATGGAACCTGAGAGGTTGAGGCCCGTGGGCAGGGAAAAGGCATACAGTGGGTAGAGAAGCAATATGGCAGGTCTGTGAGGTGGGAGGCACACTGAGGGGGTGAAATTCTGGTGCCCTGTCAGCAAGAAGCTCTCCACTCACTGGTATCAGGAGTCTCTGGGCTCACTTTGGCAGAAGGTCGCTCCAGCAACTCGGGAGCCCACCAACAGTCCAAGATGCAAGGGAGGGAGATATTAGCCAATGCGCCTACCCTTCCTGCTGGTCTTCTAGCCTCTCTGGGCTTAATTCCTGCCCATGCCTTTCTCCTTCCAGTTCTACTCTGCAACCTCTTACCATGGAGTCTCCTGTAGGTTCAGGCACCCTTCCTGCAGACCCTCATCCAATCTATGTTTGTCTGTTTGATTTTTCTCTTTCATCTAAAATTGCTCCTTCTTACATAGATGGTCTGGCTGGTGCTGTCATTGGTCTGCCATCTTCCCAATATCAGATGTGCCTCTTCCTTTTTGTCTCAAGATTTCAGACAAGTCCATTGTCATTTGAATTGGTGTTCTTCTATAGGTAATGCATCATTTCTCTTTGGCTGCTATCAAGACTATTTTCTTTTAATTTAGTTTTCAGGAGTCTAATTATGATGTGCCTAGGTGTGGATTTCTTTGCATTTCTCTTGTTTAGGATTCATTCAGCTTCTCGAATCTGTGGGTTTGTGTTATTTTCTTCCAAATTTGTGAAGAGCATAGTCATTATTTCTTTGAATATTCTTTCAGTACACACTCTCACACACACTCTCCTCTTCTTGTGGAATTGCAATGATACAAATATTGGATCTTTTGTTATTGCCCAACAGGACTCTGAGGCTGTTCATTATTTTTCAGTTTATTTTCTCACTGTTGTTCAAATTGTTCAAATTTTACCAATCTGTCCTCAAATTCACGGACTCTATCCTCTTTCATCTCCATTCTGATATTGAGCCAACAGCAAGTTTTTTTAATTTTAGCTATTGTATTTTTAGCTCTATAATTCATATTTGATTCTATTTTGCAACTTCTATGGCTTTTTTGAGATTTTCTATTTTCTTCATTTGTTTCAAGACAACTTGTAATTGCTTTGTTAAAGCATTTTTTACAATGGGTGTTCTAAAATCTTTACCAGATAATTCCATCATCTGATTCATCTCAGTGTTTGTGTCAGTTGAATATCTTTTATCACTCAAGTTATGATTTTCCTGGTACCTGATATGATGGGTAATTTTAGTTGTTTCCTGGAAATTTTGGACATTACCTTAGGAGAGTTTATGTCTTATTTAAATCTTTTTTATTTTTGCAGGCAGTCACCCAGTTATGTTTAGCACATGGGTCTTAGCCTACTTTAATGGGTTATGAGTCCAATGATAATTCAATTTTCAAAACCTTCATGGTGTTAATATCACCTGCTTGATTTATTTTGTGCCACTGATGTTTTCACTGATCATTGCTCATGCCACCTAAGGAGAGAGAAGGACTTTATCTAGCTCAGGCACTTGTGAGGGGATCGCCCCTGTTGGTGCCACCCCACAAACCAGTGTCTCCAGGTGAGAAATTGATTCTCCATCTTTCAGAAATGAATAGTGGATTTAATGGGCTTGGTATTTGTTGTGGCTTGATCTCTCTTCTTGGTGCTGACCAGTCACCTGGTTCTTGAAGCGGGAGAAATATTAATAATTCTCTGGCTTATAGGAGCAAAGTGGCTTCCCAGGCCAAGTTACTATGTGTAGCAGTATTTTTCTTGACATTTCTGCCTGGTGTCTCCAGGTGAGGGAGGGAAATTTCAGGCCCAGTAAGGAAGAAAAGCACTTCTCCTTGCTGCATATTATCAGCAGAGCTTTCAATTGATCTCCCTTGCTAATGTTGCCAGGCTTATTTCATGTTGTTTATGGGATTCTTGCTCCATCTGGACCAGGAATGAATCTACCCAAGCTGCCTTCTGTGCTAGGTTGGGGGTCATGAGTTGCCTGGCTTGAGTAACCCTATACTGCTAAGTGTGGGACAAAAAATCCTGTGGTTCCTCTGTGTCCCGGAGTTCTTAATCAGTACCCTCTTCTTTATATCATTCAGAGTACTCCTTTGATGGCCTCTTGTATTATTTCCAGGGTTTATAGTTCTACTTTGTGGGGAAGAGAAGACAGAAAGGAATCTAAACAGTACCCCTAATACTAAAGTCCTAGCTTCAGTTTTATTTATCCCCAAATCTATCTATCATATTGTAACTTGAGTTATCATTCTTAAAGGCTATTCATGACTGCTTTATGTTTAAAATCCTTCAATAGTTTCTTATATATGGACCAGTTACTTACAAATCTCCTGGGGTGCAGCTAAAACACAATCTTACACATACCAACTGAATTAGATGCTTTGATAAAAAACAATTTTACTCAAGTTCTGTTGTATTAATATAAAAATTATAACAGATGTAGCAGAAAGTCAAAGAATAAAATAAGTTTGTTAAAAATTAGTTACTCATCACCTCAAAATATTGAATTGCACTAAAAAGAAATGATACGGTAAATTATTTTATACTGACAGAGATATTTTATATTAGTCATGATTCAATTATATGATCAAATTAACTGGGCTAATTAGACATAGAAAAAATTATGATATTTTTCTGAATTACCTTTGAATGCTTTCCAAAATCAAAAAAACTCTGGCCACAGATTATATAATGTGCTCATTACTATATTTTATTTAAGATTGCCTTTGTGGTATATATAAACATTATTATCTAAAAATATGTCCTTTGAGATAATGTTATTTTATCAAGGTTAAGTTTTGCCAGCTATACATAAATCACAATTTCTCAGTGACATTTCTGTTAACAACACAAGGGAAACCCATTTGCTGCTTTAAATGAAAGATTACTTACTGCTCTTTTTCTAGAACACCCTGTAATCCAAGGCACAGTAAGGTTTCCTGAAATCTGTGAAAACAACAAATGGAATCTCAGTAAGGTATGCATTGACACTACTTGGAAGGTTGATCAACACCAAAGGATTTATACAAGATGTCAACATAAGTCTGCATTGAGAGCATATTCCCCACACAGACAATATTGCTTCCACATTAAACTTAGGAGATGTAAAGGGACTTTCTTTTTGAAGAAATTTTAGATGTTGATTTTCTGTCTTAATAATCTATCTAGTTCTGTCAGTAGAGTGTTGAAGTCCCCAGCTATCATGATATTGCTTTTTGTTTATTTCTTTCCTTAAGTTGAGTAGTATTTGTTTTATGAATCTGAGAGCTCCTATGTTAAGTACATATATGTTTAGGATTATAATATCTCCTTGTTGATTTGATCCCTTTTATAATTATATAAGACCATCATTGTCTCTTTTGATTGTTGTGAATTTAAAATCTATTTTATCTCATATAAAAATAGCTACTCCTGCTTGCTTTTGGTTTCCATTTGCACAAAATATTTTATTCACCTTTTTCCTTTGAGTCTATAAGAACTTTTCCAAATTTAATGGGTTTCTTCAAGAAGGCATGTATTAATATTTGGATTGTGATTTTTTATCCATTCTGCCAATCTATATCTTTTAAGTGGGGGACTTAGATCTTTTACATTCCATGGTAATATTGATATCTGAGATGCTATACCAGTCACCATGTTGATTGCTATCTATTTACTTTGTTTTCTCACGTGGGTTACTGTTTTATAAGAGCTGTGAGTTGTTGTTTTTTGTTTTGTTTTGTTTTTTTTTTTTTTTTACTTTTACACTGGTCGGTATCAATCATATTGTACAATCTATAGAGCACTTCTAAAGATTTCCTGTAGGGCAGGTCCAGTGGTGACAAATTCCCTTAGTGTTTGCTTGTCTGGGAAATATTTTATTTCTCCATCATCTATAAAATTTAGTATTGTGGAATGCAAAATTCTTGGCTGACAATTATTCTACTTAAGAAGACTAAAGACACTAGACTTAAATGAAACTTTGGAACAAATGGACCTAACAGACATTTGTAGAACATTCTACCAAAAAAAACAGCAGAATATACATTCTTCTCAGCAGCACATGGGACATTATAGAAGATAGATCATATATTAGGCCACAAAACAAGTCTCAACAAATTTTAAAATCAAAATCATACCAGGTACCCTCTCAGACCACAGTGGAATAAAAATAGAAATCAATTACAAAAGGAACTCTCAAAACTAAAGAAATACATGGAAATTAAATAAACTGCTCCTGAAATAACCTTGGGTCAATGACTAAATCAATTAGAAAATCAAACAATTTTTCAAATTGAATGACAAAAGTGACACCTACTACCAAAATCTCTGGAATACAGCAAAGGCAGTGCTAGGAGTGATGTTCATAGTACAAAATGCCTGTATCAAAGAGACATGGGAATCACAAATTAACAACCTATTGTCGCAACTCAAGGAACTAGAAGAAGAACAAACCAAACTCAAAGCTACCAGAAGACAAGAAATAACAAAAATCAGAGCAGAAACAAATGAAATGGAAACAAACAAACAAAAAAGAATACAAATATCAATGAAACATAAAGTTAGTTATTTAAAAAGATAACAAAATCAAGAGACCACTAGGTAGATTAACCAGGAACAGAAGAAAAAGGATTCAAACAAGCTCAATCAGAAATGAAAAAGGAGACATTACAACTGATACCATGGCAATACAAAATATCATCTGAGACTACTATGAAAACTTCTATACACACAAAATAGAAAATCTAGAGGAAAGGGATAAATTTTTGGAAACACACAACCTCCCAAGATCGAACCAGGAAGAAATAGAAATCCTGAAGAGACCAGTAATGAGTAGTGAGATGGAAATAGTAATAAAAAAATCTACCAATCAAAAAAAGCCCAGGAACAGATGGATTAACAGCTGAATTCTACCAGATCTACAAAGAACAACTGGCACCTACCTTAGTGAAATGTTTAACATCAAAAGGAGGGAGTCATCCCTAACCCATTCTATGAAGCTAGTATCGTCCTAATACCAAAGGCAGGGAAGGACACAACAATAACAACAACAAAGAAAACTAAGGACCAATATTCCTTATGAGCATAGATGCAAAAATTCTCCTCAACATAATACTAGCAAACTAAATTCAACAGCACATCAAAAAGATAATCCACCATGATCGAGTGGGTTTCATCCCAGGGATGCAACAATGGTTCAATATATGAAAATCAGTAAATGCGATTCACCAAATAAACAGAATTAAAAACAAAAAAACTTATGATCACCTCAATGTATGCAGAAAAATCATTCAATGAAATCCAACACTCCTTCATGATTAAAACCCTCAACAAACTAGACATAGAATAAAATACCTCAAAGTAATAAAAGCCATGTATGAGAAACCCACAGCCAACATCACACTGAATGGATTAATGTTGAAAACATCCCCCATAAGAACTGGTACAAAACAAGAGTGCTCATTGTCACCACTTCTATTGAACGTACTACTGGAAGTGCTAGCCAGCGCAATCAAGCAACAGAAAGAAATAAAGGGCATCCAGATCAGAAAAGAGGAAGTCTAACTATCCCTGTTTGCCAATAATATGGTATTATGTCTCTAAACCCCTAAAGACTCCTTGAAAGACTCCTACAATTGATAAATTCAGTAAAGTCTCAGGTCGCAAAATACATGTACACAAATAAATAGCATTTCTGTATACTAATAACAGTCAAACTAAGAGTCAAATCAAGAACTCAATACCATTTGTAATAGCTTCAAAAAAATAAAATACCTAGGAATATACTTATGCAAGTGGTGAAAAATCTCTACAATGAGGACTACAAAACACTGATGAAAGAACTATTTGGTGACATAAACAAAGGGAAAGTATCCCATGTTCAAGGATTGGAAGAATCAGTATTATTACTATCTCCATATTGCCCAAAGGAATTTACAGATTCAGTGCAATTACCATCAAAATGCCAACACCATTTTTCAAAGAACTAGAAAAACAACCCTAAATTTCATATGCAATTAAAAAGAGCCCAAATAGCCAAGGAAATCCTAAGTGAAAGCAATAAATCTGGAGACATTATATGAATTGACTTGACTTCAAATAAGGCTCTAGTAATCAAATCAGCATGGTACCTTGTATAAAGGTAGACAAATAGATCAATGGAACAGAAGAAAGAACCCATAAATAAAGTCATATAGCTATTACCTACTGATTTTTGACAGAGAAGACAAAAACATACACTGGGAAAGGATGCCCTATTCAATAAATGGTGCTGGGAAAATTGGAGAGCAATATTCAGAAGAATGAAACTGGATCCCTATCTCTCACCTTACACAAATATTAATTCAAGATGGATTAAAGAATTAATTGTAAGACATGGCATCATTAAGATTCTAGAATAAAATCTAGGAAAAACTCTTCTGGACCTGGCCTAGGAAAAGAATTCATGAATAAGACCTCAAATTAAATATAGTACCAACAAATATGAGACCTAATTAAACTAAAAAGTTTCTGTACAGCAAAGGAAATAATATACAGTAAGTAGACAACCTATAGAATGGGAGAAAATATTCATGACCTACCTATCCAACAAAGGACTTATATCCAGAATCTACAAATAACTGAAACAAATTAGGGGGAAAAAAACAAATAAGTCCATCAAAAAGTAGGCTAAATATATGAACAGTTTTTTTTTAAGAGAAGATATACAAATGGCCCAAAAAACTGAAAAAAATGCTCAATACCATTAATATCAAGGAAATGCAAATTAAACCCACAATGGGATACCACCTTACTCTTCTCAGAATGGCCATTATTAAAGCTTGAGAAAACTATAGATGTTAGTATGGATGCATTCAAAAGAGAATGCTTGTACACTGTTGGTGGCAATGTAAATTAGTACTTCTATGGAAAACAGTGTGGAGATTCCCCAAAGAGTTAAAAGTAGACCTACCAGGGGGGAGGAGGGAGGAGGGGACGGGTATATGCATACACAAAGAGTGCAATGCGCACCACCCGAAGGATGGACATATTTGAAACTCGGACTTAGGGGGGGAGGGGGGGCAAGGGCAACACACGTAACCTAAACATCTGTACCCCCATAATATGCTGAAATAAAAAAGAAAAAGTAGACCTACCATTTGATCATCAATCCCACTACTGGGTATCTATCCAGAGGAAAAGAAATCACTATATAAAAGAGAGACCTGTACCCAAATGTTTATCACAGTACAATTCACAATTGGAAAGATATGGAATCAACCCAAGGGCTCATCAACTGATAAGTGGATAAAGAAAATGTGGTATATACATACATACCATTGAGTTATACTCAGCCATAGAAAGGGATGAAATAATGTCTTTTGCAACAACTTGGATGGAACTGAAGATAATTATCCTAAGTCAGGTATCTCAGGAATGGAAAAGCAGATACCACATATTCTCACTTTTAAGTGGGAGCTAAATGATGGGTACATATGGTTATAAAGTGTAGTGGACATTGGAAACTAGGAAGGAGAGAGGGAGGAGAGGGATGAGGGATAAAAAATTTCCTATCAGGTACTATGTACACTATTCTGTTGACAGGTCCACTAAAAACCCTGACTTCAGCATTCCATAATTCATCTGCATAACAAAATATGCTTACATGCCCTAAATATATTGAAATTTTTAAAAATCAAAGACTGAAAAAAAGGAAAAAAAAGACATTTTAAAATGGTTCAAAATTCCCCTGGAAATTCAAAAAACTTTCTAGGGTATTGTTGGGGCCCTATTGGGGGTCTGGATTCTATGAGCACTACTATTATAACAAAAATGTAATGTTTTTTTGAATAAGTAAAAAAGTTGCAAAACAAAAGTAGTTCCCACTTATCAACAGGATATATGTTCCAAGACCCCTAGTGGATGCCTGAACCAAGGATAGTACCAAACTCTATATGTACTAAATTTTTTTCATATATAAATATATACACACACACACATATATATATATATATATACACTTACAATAAAGTTGAATTTATAAATTAAGCACAGTAAGGAATTAGCAATAACAAATAATACAATAGAATAATTATAACGATATACTGTAATACAAATTATGTGAATGTGGTTTCTTAAAATCATCTTATTGTTCTGTACTGCAGGTAACTGAAACCATGAGAAGCAAAACAGTGAATAAAAGGGGCCTACTGTAGTCACTTGTTAAACAGGGCATCATCACAAAAAAAAGAGATGACTTCATAATGAAAGGTGAAACTATTTAAACACATTACTTGTATTTATTTTGATAAATCAGCACTAACAAAATTATTACTACATGTGCTTTCTTAATACAAATCTTATGCCTACAGTACAATCTGAAACATTATTTCCCCGAACTCTGGCATCATGAGAAGTCTATTCGCTATGCCCTCCATCCTTTCTTATAAAATGGAGAGTTATAGATTCTAATAAGTCCATTGATTTAAAGAAATATTCTTTTGCATAAATAATATGATTGCAAAAGTGAGAAAATATGAACCATTAACCATTATGATCTATACATTGAACTTCTCTATATAAAAATATGTATCCAATAAAATCTATTGTTTTCTAGTTACATTCCAGTGCTTAGCATTGGTACTGAAATTAAATGTTGCAACCTTGAACAAATATTCTTTGCATAGTACACAAGTATTTTATACTTGAACAAATACCTTCTAATAATTCCCCAGAGATGTTGAAAGATTTTTGACCTTTACAAATGGAGCAGGGTATGATGGTAGCTAAAGATATATTCATTTTCAATACTCTCAAATCTACCTATGCACTTACACCTCAAGTTGAAATAACGCTTCTACAATATTCTATTTGAATGTATGACAATCCTTTTTTTGCCCGCATCCACAAAATTTTTTTTATTCAGGATATTATGAGGGTACAAACATTTCGATTACGTGAAATGCATTTGCCTCATTCAAGCCAGGGCTACAAGCCTGTCCTTCCCCCATACAGTGTGCCCCATCTCCATTACCTGTGGGTTTACTCACCCCATCTACTCTAGCACCCACCCTTCCACCCACCCCCCACCTGACCGGCACCCAGTGAGTATTACTACCATGTGAGAATATCAGTCTTTTGAGTAGATCACCGTCAGAGATGAGAGGTGTGCATTTTCGTGAGAGGTGAAAAGTGCGGTTTTCAGTCTTTAGACTGAAACAGGATCCGCATTTTTCACCGTCATCTTCAGAATCATTTGATTCATCAGCTCGGAATGGAAAACGGTTCTAGCAGAAAAATCTATGTTCAGTGTTGATCAGTTTGTACCAGTTTGATGGAGAGTACATGTGGTGCATGTTTTTCCATACTTGTGATACCTCACTTCAAAGGATGGGCTCAATCTATATCCAGGATAATATAAGAGGTGCTAGATTACCATTGTTTTTTTAATTGAGTAGTATTCCATGGTATACATATATCACATTTTATTAATCCACTCATGTATTGATGGGCATTTAGGTTGTTTCCACATCTTTGCAATTGTAAATTGTACTGCTATAAACATTTGAGTGCAGATGTCTTTATTATAGAATGTCTTTTTTTGCCTTTGGATAGATGCCTAGTAGTAGGATTGCTGGATCAATGGTACTTCTATTTTTATCTCTTTGAGGTATCTCCAAATTACTTTCCACAGGGGTTGTATGAATTTGCAGTCGCACCAGCAGTGCAAGAGTGTTCCAATCTCTGCACATCCATGCCAGTATTTGTTATTTTGGGATTTTTTGATAGAGGCCATTCTCACGGGAGTTAGGTGATATCTCATTGTATTTTTGATTTGCATTTCCCTAATGATTACAGTTGTTGAGCACTTTTTTATATGCTTTCTGGCCATTATTCTGTCTTCTTTTGAAAAGTTTCTGTTCATGTCCTTTGTGCATTTATTGATGGGGCTGTTAGATTTTCTCTTGTTGATTTTCTTAAGTTCTACATAGATTCTTGTTATCAACCCTTTATTGGATGTGTGCAAAGTAAATATTTTCTCCCAATCTGTAGCTTGTCTATTCGCTCTGAGGACAGTTTCCTTGGTTGTATAGAAGCTTTTTTAATTTGATCAGGTCCCATTTGTTTTATTTTTGTTGCTGCTGTGATTGCTTTGGGGGTCTTCTTCATAAACTCTTTACCTAGGCTGATACTGAAGGGGTCTTCCCCACACTTTCTTCCAGAATTCTTAAGGTTTCATGCCTTAGGTTTAAGTCTGTTATCCAATGTGAGTTGATTTTTGTGAGAGGTGAGAGGTGAGAGGTAGGGATCCAGTTTCAATCTTCTGCATGTGGATATCCAGTTTTCCTAGCACCACTTATTGAATAGAGATTATTTTCCTCAATGTGTATTTTTGTCTGTTTTGTCAAAGATTAGATGACAATATGAGGATGATTTTATATCTGGGATCTCCGTCCTGTTCCAAAGGTCTGTATCTCTATTCTTGTGCCAGTACCATGCTGTTTTGGTTACTATAGCCTTATAGTAAAGATTGAAGTCTGGTAGACTGATGCCTCCCAATTTTTTCTTTTGGCTTAAGATTGCTTTGATTATATGAGGTCTTCTCTGGTTGCAGACGAAGCGTAGAATTATTTGTTCTAAATCTGTAAGAATGATGGTGGAATTTTGATAGGGATTGCATTAATTCTGTAGATCACTTTAGATAGAATGGACATTTTAGCAATATTGATTCTACCAATCCATGAGCATTGGAGGGATTTCCATCTCTGCACATCATCTACAATTTCTTTTGTCAGTGATTCATAGTTCTCCTTATAAATATCTCTCACCTCCTTCATTAAATATATTCCTAAATATTTAAAATTCTTTGATGCTATTGTGAAAGGTGTTGTGTCTTTGATTTGATTTTCAGGTTAACTGTTATTGGCGTATATGAATGCCACTGATTTGTGTGCATTCATTTTGTATCCTGAGACTTTGTTGAATTTGTTTATCAATTCCAGGAGTTTCTTGGCTGAATCCTTAGGATTTTCTAGGTATAATAGAATATCATCAGCAAAGAGTGAGAGTTTGACCTCTTCTAGCCTCATTTGGACACCCTTAATTCCCTTCTCTTGTTTGATTGCTCTGGCAAGGACTTCCAGCACTATGTTGAATAGAAGTGGGGATAATCCCTTTTTAAGTAGAAACTACTAAAGCCAATGGCCGGCAACAACTTGTTACTTCAGCATTGTCACACAGGGAGATATATGGTATTTCAGTGGGATTGATTCTCAGGAGTGTTTACAAAGCCCAAGGTGGTACTCTGAGTTGTGGCTCAAGTTATCCTGGACATAGCCGTACTTTTTCATGGACACACAAAAATTGGGAAGTACTCTAAACTCTCTACTTGTCCTCTGCTTCTCTTCCAAATGCATACCTCATGGTTGACTGACAACTCAAAACACCCTCAGTAGGTAGTGGTGGAGGGGATGTTGCATTGAATCAAACATTTAATGTTTTTGATAAATTATATACAGCCTATATAGTATCATGACTACTGACAAGCAGTGATGATCAAACAGTCAATGTAAATAAGTAAAGTTATATCTTCAGTTGTTCAAACTTCACGTAAATTATTACTGTTCCTGACAGTAATTTAACTTTGAGTTCCAAATATATAACTATGCTAGGGATAGACTAAAGATGATATGAACTCAAACTAATACTTTTAACAATGATTTTAAAAATATTTTTACTCAAGGTAAAAATCCATTACAGTAAAATGGCAATTAACTAGAATGCTAGGGGGTCATGACAAGGTGTGAATACTTGATTATTTAAATGATGAACTGAGGGTACCAAGGAAATTTCTTCTGAAAAATTCTTCAAAGTGCGTATTTTCTTTTCCTCCCACCAATACATCTTGGGTTCGCAAAGTAAATTAATTGTTAGTCTCAATAAGGAAGGTAAATCTTCTAAAATAATCACATAATATACTCTAGGAAAAAAAATAGAGATATTCATCTCTGTCCATATACTCCCATCCATTAGTGAGGATAATTCCAAACTGACTATATAAAATTTATAGAGAAAATATGTTAAACCAAACAAATTAAAAACAAGGCAAAACAAAATCCTAAACTATTAACTGATGAAAAATCACATATAAATAATAAAGATGATACTTACAACAAACATGGTAGTAAAATTTGTATAAGTATTGACGTTTTAGGAAAATAAAATGTGATTTCCCTTTTAAGTTAATTTTATGTAATCAAGAAAATGGAAAACTCCTATAACCACATTAATATACAAATATTATAAATTCCATGTTATTTGGGAAGAGATGAAATTTCACATTTTAGTTTTATAATTCTGTGACAGCAGTTACATGATACTCAAATGTTATATTCAACTAACCTCTACTGTTAGTTTAAAATCTATTCTTCAGTTCCTTATGTTTCTAGTAAAATTCAAGAATGAACAGGCAGAGTGTTGAATATATAGGCTATTTTGAATCATACTACTATAAAAATATATTTCCCCAAATTTCGAATGTTTTGTTTGGTGCAATATTGATGACAGGTTTTCTCACTCACCCGAAGCTATAAAATAACAGTACTGAAATTAGAAATTCTCATTTAAATGATATTTTAATTCCAAACACACTTTAAACAGCCTGGTTTGGAAAACTACAAAATGAATTTACAAGGAGACCAGATTGATTTAAAAATATATATTAGCTGAGTAGTATACCATGGTATACTATTCAACTACAAAAAACAATGGTGATCTAACACCTTTTGTATTATCCTGGATAGAGATTGAGCCCATCCTTTAAAGTGAGGTACCACAAGGATGGAAAAACATGCATTACATGTACTCACCATCAAACTGTTACTAATTGATCAACACTAAGGTGCTCACATGGTAGTAATATTCACTGGATGCTAGTCAGGTAGGGGTGATGGGAGGTGGGGTGTAGAGTGGGTGGGGTGAGTAAACCAACAACTTATTGAGGAGGGGTGCACTGTACAGGGGGAGGACAAGCTTGTGGCCCTGGCTTGAGTGAGGCAAATGCATTTCATATAACCAAAATTTTTGTACCCCCATAATATCCTGAATTTAAAAAAAGAATATAAAAAAAGGATAAATGAAGCAAAATGGTGGTTGCTCAAAACAAATCAACATTTAAATAAGTTGTAAGAAATATTAGTATAAGTAAAACAACTCTAACTAAGAAGAAATCATTGAGTTTGGTTTAAGTGCCAGCTTTTTTCTTCTTAATGGAACATAAACTAATGATGCATCTTATAATTGATGCAGACAGGTTCAACGGGATTACTACACCTAACAGGTATGCAATGCACATTCTTTTCAATCACAAATGAAAAAAAAAGTCTTAATAAATAAATAATCCTTAAAAAAGGAAAAAATAAAAATATATATTGGAGCATGCACATGCAAATGAGTGCTGTATGTTTCAAAGTAGAAAACTTGAGATATTATAAACTTATTACAATGATGTTGCCATTGATGAAGGCATTTTGGAAACTTTTGGAACTGCCAGTTCATGCCTCACCCTGAGATTATCTCTCATTACTTCACACTCCATTTATTTTAACTGAAAATATGTAACAGCCCAGATTGAACATCCATATTATTCACTAAATGTGACTCAGAATGAGTCCTGTTTTTCAAAATCAAATTCTCCCCCAAATGATGATTTGTCACCACCGAAAGCATTTAAAAGAATCCCATGGACTTCTAAAACAATTGTAAAAGAACTTTCAAAAACTTTTTGACAAATTGGACATCATTGAAATAAGTATATATATAACTTTTCAAGGTAACTAATCTAAATTCTGTTCAAATGTTTATCAGGTATCTCTTCTATGCAAGGTGCCATTTTAGGTACTACAGGAAATAAAAATGTGGAGAAAACATAATTTCCTGAAGGGCAAGAAATATTATTTGAGAGAAATCGATAAGAGAAGTATATGGAAGTCTATGATAAATGTCATAAGGGATGTACAATAAATGAAGTGCAGCAGACATTCAAAATATGGCAAAATTATATCCACTTATCGATTGATATCTCAGGTGAACCTTAAAGATGTGTAGAATTTTGATAAAAATAAAAAAGAGAGCACTTCAGGGAAAAGGAATTGCATGAGCATAGTGGAACAAAAAGTATAGGCTGTGTTTGGAGAATGGTCAGTTCAACTAGAACTAGAAAGAGAGGTTGAGGTCACTTTGTGAAGAACATGAATGCCAAGGTGCATTTATACCTAAATCTGTAGAAAATGAGAGAACCATTAAAGCCTTTCAAGCAGATGTATGGTATGGTCAGAATTGTATTTTTATATATTAGGAAGCTTAGTTTGTTTATGTGTGTATGGTGAAATGAAGAAGTATAGAACATTTTGCAATAGTTTGGGCATGAAGCAATCAGGCTCAGAAACTAGGGTAAGGGAGATAAGAATTGAAAAGAGAAATATAAAACATATTTCTAAAGAAAGATTTTGTACATGAGATAGAAGAGAACTAGACTGCCTGGCGATGATCCAAATAGTCTTTTTATGGCCATCATAAAACTGTCCCCTGAAGTGGTTGGTCTCCTATAGGTAATGGAGAGTCACAAGTTTAAATGTAAATGCAAAGAAGTGCTTACTCTTAGAAATATGCATCTCATGGCTAAGAAGGTAACACATTTATTTGGATGTAAACTGGAGTCACATCATATGCATAGTTAAAGTTTGTGAATTCAACTATAATACATCTGTCTCTCATGCAAAATTGTACTCATATGTTAAATTGACTCTGTATATTATAATATTAATTAAATATCATATATACTCATTACTGTATACACTTGTACATTCACAAGAAGGCATGCATATGGTTAAGTTTTATGGATAATTTAAGGGATTTTTAAAGGAAGTTTTAGTGTTTAGACTTTACATATGACTCTGCTATAATATTTCTGCTAGACTATTAGGTTATTAAGTGAAAAGTATCATGTTTAAAATAATTAGTCTAATTATTTTTATATAATCACAGACAAATTATATATAAAAAGCATTGATTTGATTTCAAAAATCTTTCTTTTATAAAAATAATTCTATGCATATGCTGGATATCCTATTTAAAAAATTTCAGATCAATTTATGGGTTTAGTAAAGCTACTATCTGAAATATACTACCTTTTATGTGAGCCAGAAACATTGAATATCTGATTATCATTTTATCAAATGGAATTTGATTAAATGAAGCAATCAAACAACAACCAGAACTATCAGAAAAGTTCAGTAGTAAAAGAATCGTAAATCAATGTTATAGCTTTCCATCAGTTATTTTGGGATTAGCTGAGCATTGAAACCTATCAATCATTATGCTTTAGTTGGCTGGGTTTCCCAGGCGTTTTTCAATTATGAGGTGTACAACACAGAGAACATTGGTGGCCATGTGATAGGCACTCAATAAATATTTACTTATTGATTGATTACATTAACTTGGTTTTTTATTATTTACTATCACTTGAGGAAATTCAACAAAAGGCCAAGAGTGGCCATATATATGAGACTACTGCATAGGCTAAGGAGTTGTGAAAGAGGAGTAAGGTGCTTCTGACTGAGAACAATTTGTTCTGGAGCAAAGAAGAAAAGATGTCCTGGCATATATAAAAATATTTTCCCCTCTGTTCTCCACCAAGGCTTTGGAAAAACATTTAGACATTGGATTACCTTTACAAATTAAAGTTTCAATATTACAACTGTCAGACAAGAAATTAACATATTTAAAAATATATCAATTTGTCTTCTATTAAGTGATAGAAAACTCGTGTTTAGAAAAGTTTATTAGCCTGAAAAATTCTTGCAATTGACAACCAACATGCAATTTGGAATATGGTTTTTTTCCTACATAATTCTATCAGTTAAATTTTCCAAACCACAAGAGATTAAGTTCAGGAAAACTGGAATTCTAAATGTTTCAATGAAATTATAAAAAGTACTCAGACATAACAAATTTGACTTTATCCTACTGATTGTTGAGACACTGGATGTTAAAAAAAATGGAAGAGTATAAGCAAAATAATATATATTACATATGGAATGATTATCATCTGATCCAAAGGCACTGAGACTGTACAATTACAATTCTGAATCCCCCAAAATTATACTCTCTAACATATTTCAAAATACTATCTCAATTCTACTGATATATAAAAGATAAATATTTGAGGAATATAAAAGTTTTTAATTAATTCCAGAAAATAAATTGTTAAATGTTAGCTTTAAATTCTCAGTATATTTGTATAGCTGAAATGAAGTAGTTTATTATATGTATATTCATAGATCAGTTCTCCAAACAACAGCAAAAGATTTATTGCTCTTACCAAGCTACCATCCTTACTGGGCTGGACTAGAGTGTTCACAATGAATCATGGCTCCATATCTTTACTTTGCACATGGCTCCTTGTTGAACCAAAAGATAGGATTTTAAAAGAAATGGAATACCCTGGCTGTTTGTTGCAATAACGCTATATGGGCTGATACATTCTCTCTGCAATTAAAAAAAAAAAAACAGCAGAGAGAAGTGAGCAAGATGAAGGATTAGGAAGCTCTAGACTTCTGTCCCCCCAGAAGTATTAAATAAATAACTAGTGACTAACTGGAATAACTGTGTAGTAGCTTAGAAATCACATTCACAGCAACCACGTGAGTGCCCAGTTAAGAAAATGCCACATTCAAAATAGGAAATATCCTGGTGTTTTTAATTGTTCTTTTTCATCCCTTCCGGATATGGCATGACATGGTTTTGGGGAAGTAGTGGCCTGATCCCCAGTCTCTTCTGTGAACAAGAGACAGTGAAGTAGACTGAATTTGCAACATTATAACCTATCTGGGGGCTGACAGAGGAATTGATCTCTTTATCTCCTAATTTGGAGTTCAAATAGCCAAAAGTGTCACAGCTAAGAACTCAGGCTAGAGGAAGTGGCAGGAAGCAGTAGACAAAGCTTCTGAAAATCTTGAGGAAACTGCAGACCCCACAGACACCTGGGGAAGGAGACTACTTATTGAGGAATATAATAGAACATCCAAGGGTTCTGGGAGAATCAGGAGTGAGACTCTTAGGAAAATGGATATATTTAAAAGTAGCCACGCAGAAGAGGGACTTCAAGATGGCTGGCTAGAGGTGTCTGGTATTCACCTCCTTCACAAAGAAGAACCAAAATAGCAAGTAGATAATCACATTTCAAATAGATCACATAAGAGAGAAGGCTGGAATCAACAAAGAAGTGACAAAAAAAACCTAAGGAGAGGAAGGAAAGAGAAGCCAGGCAGCCTGCTGGGAGCCTGGAGAGGCTCCTTAATGCAGAAAAAGAATAAGTGAGTGACTCCCAGTGGTCCTCATTCCCACGATGGACTCCTGCAATACCAGCCATGGAAGATTCCCTCAACCCACATGGGTCCTGAGACTAGCATAGGGAGCTGCCTGGAAAACACAATGATGGCATTATTCCATAGAGGGATCTCATGCCATGTCCCAGACCCACCCCCCAAACATGAGCAGCTATGGCATGGCACCATTTTGAGTACCAAACCTCACCAGATGGCATCCTGCACTGGGGTGCAACATCTCATGCCTCTCCACATCCCTGAAGCCCTATTGGCATCACCTCCATGAAGCTTGGCACTGATACTGGCTATTGCTTCCAGGGCTAAAGAACAAGACATTGGTAGCAACCCCTGAACCCCAAGGAGCAGGGCTCCAACACATTTAAAGCCTCCCGGAGCAAAGGCTACTCCACATATAGCCACCACATGGGGCCAAAGCATGCACTCTGCAGCAGCCTGTTTATGACTGCTGCCACTAAAAGAAACCCTGCCTTCCCCAGCTGCACAGGTGCAGCATAGCCACTGCCACCCCTATCCAAGCATTGAACCAGGGGACTCGGGATCACTCCACCCCTGCCTACCATAGCCAGTGCCTGCGTGCACCACTGTGGAGCCTCAGGAAATGCCCACCTGGCCCCCCTCCACCCAACCCCTCTCAGTGCCCAACTATGCTGTTCAGGGACATGTGGATCATCCTGCTTGCTGTTGGCACCAAAGCATTCCTCTTGGAGGCCTGAGGAGTGGTCCATCCAACCTACAACAATCACAACAGCTGGCATCCACCTGCACATACCACATGCAAGCCTGGGGACTGGCCTGCCCAGCCCATCACAGCAACTGCTAACACCAGCATGCACTCCTTGGGAGACAGAGGATTGTCTAATCACCATTATTGTCATTGCTCATGACACACCCACTACCCAGGAGCTTGAGGACCTATTTACCTGCCTAGCCCACTGCTGCAAATGCTGGTACATAAGCAAGCCACACAGAGGCCCAAAAATGGGCCTACCTGGACACTCCAACACTGGTACAAGAGTACATTAACCTGGGGAAGAAGGACAGGTGCACTTGGAAGACTGCTGCCACCATAGGGGCCTAAGTAATAGCCTACCTGATGTCCTCATCCCAAGGAAAACTTAACCACAGCCTCCATTAACAACTGTACAGTGAGCCACTGAAAAAATTGTAAACACTACTGACACTGTTTATAGCTTATGAAATCATATGGGGATTACATTAATGTATGCGCCCAGAATCAAAGCCAAAATGCTCTACCCAACCATCATCATAGACAAATTTTCAGGAAAAAAGTCCTTCTTATGAATGCAAATTCAAAAATTGGAAGTAGCAACTGTCGCAACAGATGTGCAGGTATCAATGTCAGGACACAAGAAACATTTAAAAAGCAAGGAGATATGACACCTCCAAAGGAACACAATAATTCTCCAGCAACAGATTCCAATGAAAAGGAAATTAATGAAATCCTGAAAATATAACTCAAAAATAATAAAGAAGATCAGTGAGATACAAAAGAACTAAGAAAAATAATATAAATAAATCACAAAAGCAATTCAGGTTATGAATGAGAAATTTATCAATGAAATAGATATCATGAAAAAGAGCCAAACAAAAATTCTGGAACTGAAGGATTCATTGAATGAAATAAAAAATACATTCAAAATCTTCAACAGTAGACTAGATCAAACAGAAAGAAAAGAGTTTCAAAACTTGAAAATAGGTCTTTTGAAATAATCCAGTCAGGTAATTTTTTTTAAAAAAGAATAAAAAAATTAAAAAATACATAAAAAAGAGTGAACAAAGCCTATGTGACATATGGGGCAGCATAAAGTGACCAAATATTGAAATTTTCTGTATCCCAAAAGGCAAAGAAAAAAGTAAATGGATAGAAAACCTATTTAATGAAATAATACCTGAAAAGTTCCCCAGTCTAGAAAGAGATATAGACATCCAAATAGAGGAAGCACAGAGATACCCAAACAGATAAAATTCAAAAAGTTCTCTATACTGCACATTGTAGTCAAACTGTCAAAAGGAAAAGATAATGAGAGAACATTTGATCCAGCAATAGCACTATTAGGCATCTACCCAAAAGAGCACAAAACATTCTACGATAAAGACATCTGCACCCGAATGTTTATGGCAGCACAATTCACTATTGCAACAATGTGGAAACAACCCAAGTGCCCATCAATCCATGAGTGGATTATCAAAATTTGGTATATGTTTACAATGGAATATTACTCAATCATAAGAAACGACAGTGATCTAGCACCTCTTATACTTTCCTGGATTAAACTTAAGCCCATTATCCAAAGTGGGGCACCACAAGAGCAGAAGAACGGGATCCATTTGTACTCACCTTCAAATTGGTACTAACTGATCAACACTAGGTTGATCACATGGCAGAAATACTCTCTAGGGATTAGGGGGATGGGGGGCAAATCTACAACTAAAGGACCTGGGGAGCACTAAAGGGAGGGAAGGGCATGCCTTTAACCCGCATTTGGGTGAGGCAAAGACATAAAGTGTAACTATAATGTTTGTACCCTCACAAAATAAATAAAAAAAAAAACATAAAGAGAAAAGAATGTAGTCACTTATAAGGAAACCCCCATCAAACCAACTATGGATTTCTCAGAAGCCTTATAGGCCAGGAAAGAATAAGATGATGTATTCAAAGTGCTGGGGGAAAAAAACTTTCACTCAAGGATACTATTAATATATCCAGCAATATTATCCTTCAGAAATAAAGAAGAAATATAGAGAGTGAGGCAAGATGGAGGATGAAAAACACCACCAGCTAGACTGTCTCTGCAAGAAGGAGAAATTTTAGATGAAGAGAAAAAAACAGACATCCATACATAGGTCAGATAAGGATCAGAAGGAAGGGTGCCTGAACCTACAGGAGACTCCATGAGAAGAGGTTGCAGAGCAGAACTGGAAAGAGAAAGACATTGGCAGGGATTAAGTTCCGAGAATCCTGGAGACCAGCGAGAAGGGTAGGTGGAGTGGTTAAAATTCCCCTCCTTTGTATCTAGAAATGTTGGCAGGCTCCTGAGCTGCTGGAGAGACCTGCCAATGCCAGGCCAGAGACTGCTTATGTCAGTGAGCAGGGAGCCTCTTGTGGACACGGCACCAGGCTCCCAGCTTCCTCAGGGCCCCTCCCACCCCACAGACTTGAGCTAGTCTGCAAGTGCCATATTGCTTCTCTACCCACTGGGTGCCTTTTTCCTCCCTGGGGTGCTTCAACTCCTCAGGATCCATCTTGCTCATTCCCACACAGACATTTCCCTACTCCAGCACAGACTGCAGGAACCACAGGGATCCAGTGGGTCCCAGGAGATCTGGGGGACTCCAGAGTCCAGTCATTCTGGGAGGACTGCCTCTTGGAGAGAGTGTCAGAGACTACCAGTGTGCAGTCCTTCTTGCACCTAAGTCCATTATTCTCCTTTTCCCTTCCCCACCCATGGCTGCTGCAAGAAACAATTTAACAACCACACAGAGGCATCCACTGGGAATGGGGCTTGGACCATTACTTTTGGGGCCATGCAGTGGATTGAGGGGTGTTCAGACTGTGATCTCCCTACCCGCCAGCCCTTCGTGGTGCTGCTTGCCCAGTGGCTCTAGCAGAGTGTAACAAACCCCAAGGCGGAGGGATATTGATCCAGCTTGGGCACCCCATCGATGACTTGGGACCAGCATTATTCTCCCTGGCATTATGAGGAATTGATCTCCAGGGCCTGAGGGACAGGCCTGCAGGCCAGGTCCTGTACACCCAGGTCTCGATAACATTGCCCGGGGGCACAGATAGGATATTTGTGAATTAGTCTACTGAGGTCTGTGTGCCTTCAGAGGCAGATCAGAGTGAGTCATAGCTACAGCATCCTAGAGGTGCACCTGCCCTCCCACAGGAGGCCCACATTCCCAGCCCAGCCTGGGATGCTGGGTGGGGAACTTCCAGACCTGAATCACAGTTGTGGGAGAGTTCAACTGGCTTGAGGTCCTGCCTGCCCGCAGAGGCCCAGGAGATACAGCAGAATAGGGGACAATGGAAAAGAGCAAGGCCTGCTCCAGACTACCAGACTGTGGGTCTCAGACAACTCTACCTCCTCATGCATACTTTCTGGTTGAGTGGACCCACTTCAGCCCCTGCATGACAAATTTACCAAGAGGCACGGAACAGACATTTGACCCCTGCAAAAAGCAATTTGTGGAGTATGAAGTAAGGCTTGCCCAACCCAGCCCCACCCAACTTCACTCACCCACCCACCTCTGCCGAGGGGGAGAGTAAGTACACACATGGAAATTCCAGAGTACACCCACCACCTGGGGCACTAGAGTGATTCTCCAGAAGAATTAGAGCTGGTCACATGACCCCAAATCAGCATTGCAGCTTCTTTCTTCCGGCAAGAGCCATCTACTGACATGAAGGTCAGTTTCCATGTCCTTTTACTGCATTTACTGACTCATCACACAGGGTGTGCTTGATTCCCATGCACAAGCACCACCTATAGGTTCAGAGACTAAACTGGGCGTGATACTATCTAAACAAAAGTCAAAAGATAAGAAGCAACAGCTGCTGCAGATGGGAAGGAATCGGTGAAAGAACTCCAAAAGTATGAAAAATCAAACTGGAAGGACACCCCCAAAAGTGAACACCAGCTCTCTAGCAATGGAAATGAACCAAAATCAGAACAGTGAAATGGCAGATGAAGAATTTTGAACATGGATTGTAAGAAAACAAAATGAAATGCAAGATAAAATGGATAACCCAAACAAAGAAACCACAAAAGCAAAATCCAGGAAATGACTGAAAAATTCATTAAAGAAATTGAAATATTAAATAAAAATAAAACAGAACTTCTAGAAATGAATACTCTATTTAAGGAATTACAAAACATGGTGGAAAGCCTCAAGAATAGGCTAGATCAAGCAGATGAAAGACTCTAAGGGATTGAAGACAAAACTTTTCAATTAAACAAGTCAGTCTCAGAGATAGAGCAGAGAAATAAGGGAAAAGAGCAAAGCCTACAAGAAACGTGGGATTATGTGAAGAGGCCCAAAATAACAAACATAGGCATCCTGGAGGGTGAAGAAGAAAATACACAAAGGTTGGATGAAATATTTGAGGATATCATGGAGGAAAATTTCCCTGGCCTTGCTAGAAATCTAGATATACAGGTACAAGAGGCTCAAAGGACTCCTGGGAGATTCATTGCAAACAGGAAGACATCACAACAC
This sequence comes from Propithecus coquereli, assembly GCF_000956105.1. Lineage (NCBI taxonomy): Eukaryota > Metazoa > Chordata > Mammalia > Primates > Indriidae > Propithecus > Propithecus coquereli. Next base: position 771,830 of record NW_012142968.1, on the reverse strand, counting down.
ATAGTCATCAGAGTGGCCAAAACAAACAGAAAAGAGGACCTCCTATGAGCCATAAGGCTAAAGCAGCAGGTAAACTGCAAGGAATATCCATGAGACTAACTGCAGACTTCTCAGTTGAGACCTTACAAGCCCCAAGGAACTGGGATGTCATTCTCAGTCTCCTCAAACAGAATAATGCAAAGCCTAGAATTTAGTATCCTGCAAAACTAAGTTTCTTATATGAAGGAGAAATAAAGACCTTCTCAGAAAAGCAAATACTGAGGGACTTCATCAAATCAAGACCTGCCCTCCAGAAGAACTCAGAACAGCATTCCACATAGATCGGCACAATAGACAGTCACTAGTGTCAAATCATCTAAAAGCCAAAGGTCAAAGCCCAGATAATACAATGGCTGAAGAGAGAAAACAAAGCAACAGAGTTCAACTCAACAGGATGAACAGAAATCTGCCCCACTTATCAATTCTTTCAATAAATGTGAATGGCTTAAATTTCCCAATAAAGGGACATAGGCTGCCTGAATGGATAAATATACACACGCTATGTATCTTTGGTCTTCAGGAAACACATCTAACCCATACAGAAGCATTCATACTGAAGGTGAAAGGATGGAAAAAAAATTCCATGCAAATGGAAACCAAAAAAGCTGGCATAGCAGTTCTGATTGCAGAAAAATTAGACTTCAAATCAACAAAAGTAATGAAAGACAAAGATGCTCATTATATAATGGTGAAAGATACAATCCAATAAGAAGACCTAACAATTCAAAATATTTATGCACCTAACGCAGGTGCACCCAGATTCATAAAGCAAATTTGACTTCATCTGAACAAAATGATAAACAGCAGCAATATAATAGCTGGGGACATCAACGCCCTCCTGAAAGAACACGACAGGTTCTCCAAACAGAAAATAAACAAAGAAACAATGGACTTAAACAGAACTCCAGAACAAATGGGTCTGAGACACATTTACAGAACATTCTACCCCGAAATCACTGAATATATGTTTTTCTCATCAGCTCATGGGACATTCTTTAATATTGACTATATCCTAGGCCATGAAACATGTCTCAAAAAATTTTAAAAAAACAGAAATTATACCATGCATCTTTACATACCACAGTGGAATAAAACTTGAAATCAACTCCAACAGAAATACAGATCTCTATGCAAAGTTGGAAAAACTAAACAACACACCACTGAATGATTATTGGGTTAAGGAGGAAATTAAGATAGAAATCAAAAGATTCTTTGAACTAAATGACAAAGGTGACACCAGTTATCAAAATCTGTGGGACCCAGCTAAAGTACGCCTGAGAGGAAAATTTACATCCATAAATACCTACATCCAAAAGACAGAAAGATCACAAATCAAAAGTCTAATGAATCATCCCAAACAACTGAAAAAGAATTATGAAACCAATTACAAACCCAGCAGAAGAAAAGAAATAACCAAGATCAGAGCAGAACTAAAGGAAATCAATAACAAAAAAACTATACAGAAGACTGATAAAAAAATGGTGGTTTTTTGAAAAAAATAAACAAAATTGACAGGTCTCTCCCTAGATTAACCAGGAGCAGAAAAGAAAGAACTCTAATAAGCTCAATCAGGAATGAAAATGGAGAAATTACAAATGATACCAGAGAAATACAAAATATCATCCATGAATATTATAAAAATCTCTGTGAACATAAACTTGCAAACATGGAAGAAATAGACAAAATGCTTAGAAACACATAGCCTCCTCAGGCTCAATAAGGAAGAAATAGAATTCATGAACAGACCAATATCAAGTACTGAAATTGAAGCAGCAATAAAAAAACCTTCCTAAAAAAAAATACCCAGACTCTGGTTTCACACCCACATTTTACCAAACATTCAGAGGAGAACTGCTGTATATCCTGCAGAAATTATTCCACAACATTGAGAAGGAAGGAATCCTCCCCAACAAGTTTTATGAAGCTAACATCACCCTGATACCAAAACCAGGAAAGGATGCGATAAATAAAGAAAACTATACACCAATATCCCCTATGAATATATATGTAAAAATTATAAATAAAATCCTAGCAAACCAAACTAAGTACCTCACCAAAAATAAAAATTTCATCAGGACAAATTGGGCTTCATTCCAGAGATGCAGGAATGGTTCAAAATACATAATTGTATAAATATAACTCACCGCATAAATAGAAGTAAAAACAAACATGATATGATCCTCTCAATAGACACAGAAAAAACATTCAACAAAATTCAGCACCATTTTATGATAAGAACACTTAACAAAATAGGCATAGACAGACTTACCTCAAATTGACAAAAGCCATATATGACAAACCCATAGCTAACAACATACTGCTTGGGGAAAAATTTAAAGCATCCTCATTTAGAAATGGAATCAGACAAGGCTGTCCTCTGTCAAAGTTTCTACTCAACATAGTGCCAGAAGTCCTAACCAGAGCAACAAGAAAAAAGAATATAATCAAGGGCATCCAAATGGGGGCACAAGAGGTCAAACTATCACTCTTTGCTGATGATATGATCTTATATCTAGAAAACTACAAGGATTTTTCCATGAGACTACCAGAATTGATAAACAAATTTAGCAAAGTCTCAGGGAACAATATCAATGTACACAAATAAGTAGCATTGCTATACACTGACAACAGTCAAATTGAGAACCAAATCAAAGACTCTATACCCTTTACAATAGCAACAAAGAAAATAAAATACCTAGGAATATATTTAACTAAGGAGGGGAAAGAACTCAACAGAGGAAACTACAAAACACTGAGGAAGGAAATACCAGAGGACGTAAACAGGTGGAAAATGATACTATGCTCATGGATCAGCAGAATAAACTTTGTTAAAATGTCTATACTACCCAAAGTTATCTGCAAATTTTATGCAATCCCAATGAAAATACCAACATCATTTTCTGAAGATCTAGAAAAAATAATTCTATGCTTCATATGGAACAAAATAAGACCCTGTATAGCAAAAGCAATCTTAAGCAAAAAGAACACATTTGGAGGTAACAATTTACCAGACTTAAAGCTATACTACAAGGCTATAGCAACTAAAAGAGCATGGCACTGGCACAAGAACAGAGACATAGACCAATGGAACAGAACTGAAAACCCAGATATAAAACTATCCTCACATAGCCATCTGATCTTTGACAAAGCAGAGAAAAACATATACATGGGAAAAGTATCCTTATTCAAAAAATGGCACTGGGAAAACTGGATAGCCACATGTAGAAGACTCAAACAGGATCCACACTTCTCACCTCTCATAACAATCAACTCACAATGGATAGAAGAGGTAAATGTAAAGCATGAAAGTCTAAGAATTCTACAAGAAAATTTTGCAAAACTGTTATAGACATCAGTCTAGGGAAGGAATTTATGAAGAAGACCCCAAAGGCAATCATAGCAATAACAAAAATAAGTACATGGGACCTAATCAAATTAAAAAGCTTCTGCACAGCGAAGGAAACTATCATGAGAGCAAATATACAACATACAGAATGGGAGATAACATTTGTATGCTACACATCCGATAAAGGGCTGATAACTAGAATGTGTATAGAACTCAGGAAAATCAGCAAGAAAAAAAAACATTAAAAAGTGTGCAAAGGACATGAACTGGAACTTTTCAAAAGAAGAATGACTAATGGCCAACAAACATAAGAAAACATGCTCAATATCTCTAATCATCATGGAAATGCAAATCCAAACCACAATGAGATATCACTAAATCCTGTTAGAATGGCATTTATCAAAAATTCCAAAAACAACAGATATTTGCACAGATGCACAGAGATAGGAACACTCATACACTGCTGGTTGGACTGCAAGCTAATACAGGAAAGTAATATGGAGATATTCAAAAAGCTAAAATTAGAACTACCATTTGATCCAGCAATCCCATTACTGGGCATCTACCCAAAGGAAAAAAAGACATTCTATAAAGAAAACATCTGCATTAGAATGTTTATAGCAGTACAATTCACAATTTCAAAGATGTGGGAACAACCCAAGTGCCCATCAATACATCAGTGGATTAATAAAATGTGGTATATTTATACCATGGAGTACTATTCAGCCACAAAAAAACAATGGTAATCTAGTATCTCTTTTGTTATCCTGGATGGAGCTGGAGCCCATTATGCTAAGTGAAGTATCACAAGAATGCAAAAGAAGCATCACATTTACTCCTCATCAAATTGGTATTAATTGATCAACAATTTTGTGCATATATGGTAATAACATTCATCAGGTGTCAGGCCGGTGGGGGGAGGAGGGAATGGATATATTTACAGCTAATGGGTGCAGTGTGCACTCTCTGATCATGCTATACATCTGACTCTGGTGGGTAAAGTCAATATATGTAATCTAAATATTTCTATCCATATAATATTCTGAAAAAATTATATATATAAACAGCTTTTAAAAAAATAAATATCATCTTCCCAAAGAAACAGAAGGTGAATGTATCACCATTAGACCTACTCTACAAGAAATGTAGCAGGGAGTTCTACGTGTGGAAGTGATAAGACAATATCTAAATTCATGAGAACACATAGAAGTACAAAACCCACTAGCCGAGCAAACATCCAAATGAAGGAAAGTACTCAAATGTTACCACTAATAAAACCCAACAACAGCAATGATAATGAAGTGAGAAAGGAATAAAAAATACACAAAACTATAAGAACTCAATTAATAAAATGGCAGAAATAAGCTCCCACATATCAATCATAACCTTGACTGTAAATGGATTATCTTTTCCACTTAAAAGTGACCCAACTATACACTGCATACAAGAAACTCATCTGACCAGTAAATGCACATATAGACTAAAAGTAAAACGATGGCAAAATATATTATTCTATGCAAACAGAAACCAGAAATGAGCAGAAACATCTATTCTTGCATCAGATAAAACAGAATCTAAGTCAAAAACAGTAAAAAAAGAAAAAGAACCTCATTATTTAATGATAAAATAATCAAATCAATAAGAGGATAAACAAATTCTAAACGTATGTGTACTGAACATTGGAGCACCCAGATATATAAAATATACTTTATTAGATCAAAATGAGAGAGAAACTCCAATACAATAAAAGCTGGGATCTTCAACAACACAGTCTCGGCATTAAATATATCATCTAAACAGAAAGTTAACAAAGAAACATTGGATTTAAACTGCATTTTAGACCAAAAAGACATAGCAGATAGATATTTACAGAACATTTCATCCAACACCTACAGAATACACATTCTTCTCATGAGTACATGGAACATTCTCTAGGATAGACCATATGTAATGCACAAAAAAAGTCTCAACAAATTTTTGTAATTCCAAATCATATCAAGTACCTTCTCAGACCAAAATGGAATAAAACGAGAAATGAATAATAAGAAGAACTTTGTAACCTGTACAAATACAAGGACATTAAAAACATGCTCCTGAATTAAAATTAAGGCAGAGATAAAAAGATTTCTTGAAAGAAATGAGAAAAGAAACACATCATATTAAAACCTATGAGATACAGAAAAAGAAGTACTGTTATGGAAGTTTATAGCAATAAATGCCTATATCAAAAAGTAGAAAATTCTTCAATAAACAATCTCATGATGTACTTCAAGAAATTAGACAAGCAAAACCAAATCAAACCCATAATGAGTAGAACAAAAGAAAGAATAAATATTAGAGCAGACTAAACCAAATAGAGACTTAATAAATACGAAAGCTCAAAAAAACAAAAAGTTGGGGTTTTTTTTGAAAAAATAAATAAAATCAATAAATCATTAGCTAGACTAACAAAGAAAAAAGAGAGAAGACTGAAATAAATAAAATCATAAGTGAAAAATAAGGCCTTAAGATTGATGCCATAATAATGTAAAAGATCATCAGAGACTATTATAAATAACTATACACCAACAAACTGGAAAGCCTAGAGGAAATGAATAACTTCCTGGACATATGTGACATACAAAGATTAAATCAAAAAGAAACAAAAAAACCTGAACAGACCAATAGTGGGTAATGACATTGATTTGGTAATAAAAAGCCTTCCAACAAAGAAAAGTCTAAGACAAAATGGCTTTACTGCCAAAATCTGCCAAACTTACAAAGAAGAAATAACTGCGATATTCCTCAAATTATTAAAAAATTTAAGAGAAGAAAATTCTCCCTGGCTCATTATATGAATCCAGCATTACCCTGATACCAAAACCACACACGGATGCACTGAAAAAGAAAACCACAGGCCAATATCTCTGATGAATGTAGATGCAAAAATCCTCAACAAAATACTAGTAAACCAAATCCAACAGTACATCAAAAACATAATATACCATGATCAAATAGGATTAATCCCAGGTATGCAAGGATAGTCTAACATATGCAAATCAATATACGTGATATATCACATCAACAGAATAAAACTCAAAAACCTTATGATTATCTCAATAAATGCAGAAAAACCATTTAATAAAAAGTCAACATTCCTTCATGACATAAACTCTCACAAACCAAGTAAAGAAGAACATATACTAAAATTATAAGGGCCATATGATAAACCCACAACTAAACATCATATGGAAAAAAATCTGAAAGCCCTTTCCTCTAGAAACTGGAACAAGACAAGGATGCTCACTTTCACCACTCTTACCCAACATGGTACTGGAAAATCCTAGCCAGAGCAATCAGGAAAGAGGAAGAAATAAATGGCATCCACAATGGAAAAGAGGAAGTAAAATTGACCCTCTTTGCAGATGATATAATCTTGTTTCTAGAAATAAACAGATTTCACCAAAAAGACCCACTTAGATCTGAGAAATAAATTCAGTAAAGTTGCAGGATACAAAATCAACATTAAAAAATAAGTAGCATTTCTATATACCAATAATGAACTAGATGAGAAAGAATTCCAGAAAGCAATTCTATTTATGATAACTACTAAAAAAATCCTAATAATAAAATTAACAAAGGAGGTGAAAGATTTCTACAATGAAAACTACAAAATACTAATGAAAGAAATTGAATACAATACAAACAACTGGAAAGATATCCTACATTCATGGGTCAGAAAATTTAATATTGTGAAAATAGCCATACTACCCAAAGAAATCTGCAGATTCAATGCAATCCCTATCAAAATACTAATAACACTCCTCACACAAGTAGAAAAAGCAATCCTAAAATACATATGGAACCAAGAAAGTGTCAGAATAGCCAAATTAATGCTGAGCAAAAAGAAAACAGCTGGAAACATCACACTATCTGACTTAAAAATATATTACAAGGTCACAGTAACCAAAAACGCAGTTATTGGCATAAAGGCAGACACTTAGCGAAATGGAACAGAATAGAGAATCAGAAATAAATCCACATATTTATAGTTAACTGATTTTTGACAAAGGAGCCAAAAACATACATTGGAGAAAGAACACATTCTTCAATAAATGGTACTGGGAAAATTTAATATCCATATACAGAAGAATGAAACTAGACTCCTATCTCTCACCATATACAGAAATGAACTCAAGATGGATTAAAGATGTAAATATAAGAATAAAAAATATATAACTACTAGAAGAAAACATAAGGGATACACTTCAGGACATTGGTCTAGGCAAAGATTATAATGTCTAAACCATAAGGCTAAGAACTCAAAAGCACAGGCCACAAAAACAAAAATATAGAAATGGAACTTTACCAAACTAAAAAGCTTTTCACAGCCAAGGATATGATCAATAGATTGTTGAATGGGAGAAATATTTGAAAACTATTCATCTGACAAGGAACTAATATCCACAATATACAATGAACTCAAACAACTGAACAGCAAAAAGAAAAACAACAACAACAACAGCAACAACAAAAAACGTCCAGTAAAAACAACAAAAAAATAAAATAGACAGAAAAAAATCATTTAAAATTGGACAAAGGATCTAAATAGATATCTCTCAAAAGAAGACAAACAAATGGCTAAAAATTGTATGAAAAAATGCTCAACGTTACTAATCATTAAGAAAATGAAATCAAAACTACATTGAGATTTCATGTTACCTCAGTTAGAATGGCTACTACCAAAAAGACAAAAAATGATAGATGCTGCTGAGGATGTGGGAACTCTTATACACTGTTGATGTGAATGTAAATTAGTATATCTGCTATGAAAAATAGCACTCACAAAAACCAAAAATAGATCTACTATAAAATTCAGCAATCCTACTACTGGTTATATATCCAGTGGAAGAGAAATCAGTATATTAAAGGGATACCTGCAACCCAGTGTATATTGTAGCACTATTCACAATAGCAAAGGTATGGAAATGACCCCAGTGTCCATTAACAGACTAATGGATAAAGAAAATGTAGTATATATAAAAAATGGAATACTATTTGATCATAAAAAGAAATAAATCTTGTTATTTGCAGCAACATACATGGAAGTGGAGATCCTTAAGTTAAATAACACTAATGGGAACTAAAAAAGTTGATCTCATGAAGGTAGAGAGTAGAATGATAGATATCAGAAACTGTGATAGGTATGTCCAGAGAGGGTTCAATGAAGAGAGTTGGTTAGTGGATACCAAAATACAGTTAGACAGAAGAAATAAGTTCTAATGTTCAATAGCAGAGTACGGTTACTATAGTTAAAAATAATGTATTGTATATTTCAAAATAGCTAGATGAGAGTATTTGAAATGTTCCCAACACATAGATATGATAAATACTCGAGGTGATGGATACCCTTAAATACCCTGACTTGATCATTACACATTTTATGCATGTAACAAAATATCACATATACCTCATAAATATGTACAAATATGTTCTACTCAGCCACAAAACCAATGGTTATATAGCACCTCTTGTTTTATATTGGGGAGAGCTGGAGCCCATTCTACCAAGTGAAGTATCCCAAGAATGGAAAAACAAGCACCACATGTACTCACCATCAAATTGGTATTAGCTGATCAACACTTAAGTGCATATATAGTAATAACATTCCTCGGATGTCGGGCAGATGGGAGGGGGGAGAAGGGGATGGGTATATACACACCTAATGGGTGTGGTGCGCACCATCTGGGGGATGGACATTCTTGAAGCTCTGACCTCAACATTTGTACCCCTGTAATATGTTGAAATAAAAAAAATAAAAGCATGTGTTTATACAGAATTATTGGTAATCAGCACATATGCAGGCCCAGGGATGACACAGAAAAGAGGCCTGAGAGACCTTAAGATTTTATGCCAGACTCATTGGTGAAAGTTTCAACTGCATTGAACCAGAATGCAAAAACTGGGAGAGATTTTGCTTTCTGTTATTTTTCAAATGGCCAATATAAACGAAAAGTTTCACAATGTATACAAAGAAACAGAAAATATTGTCCACTCAAAGAAACAAAATAAATCTCAAGAAAATGGTGCTGGAAAAGCACATGCATTGGAAAAAGACTTCAAAAAAACTATTTTATGTTTCATGTAAGCCTCGAGGTAACCATAAAGAAAAAAGAATTCTAGTAAATACATAAAAGATGAAGAGAAAGGAATAAAAGCATACCACTACAAAAAAAAAAAAA
>NW_012142968.1:754361-761987 GCF_000956105.1 Propithecus coquereli | reverse complement strand
GCAAAGGGTAACCAAAAGAGAGAAGAAGTGGCTATACTCATATCAGTCAAAGTATACTTTTAGACAAAAATCTGTCATGAGAAACAAAGAAGTTCACTATACAATGATAATGGGGTCAATTCATCAAGACGATATAACAATTGTAAATATATACATGCTTCTAACATTCAAACACCTAAATATATAAATCAAATATTTAAAAAACCGAAGGAAGAAATATAGCAAAACAATAAGAGTATGAGACTTCAATAATCCAGTTTCAACAATGGAAGATCATCCAGATAGAAAATCAATAAGGAAACAGCAGACTTGAATAACCTTATAGACCAAATGAACCAAACATATATATTTAGAATATTTCATCCGACAGCAGCAGAATACACATTCTTCTCAAGAACATACAGAATATGCTTTAATATATGTTAGGTCAGAAAACAAGTCAATGAATTTAAAAAACTGACATCATGTTGAGTATCTATTTTGACAGTAACGAAATGAAACTAGAGATCAATAATAGGAGGAAAATTGAAAAATTCATAAATATGTGGAAATTAAACAACATACTTCTGGAAAACCAATGAATCAAAGAGGAAATAAAAATATACTGAGACAAACTAAAATGGAAATAAAACATACCAAAATTTATAGGATACACCAAAAGCAGTTCTAAGAGGTAAGATTATAGCAATAAATGCATATATTAAAAAAGAAAGATCTCAAATAAACAACCTAACTTTATAGGTCCAGGACCTAGAGGAAGAACAAACTCATCCCAAAGTTAGCAAAAGGAAGAAAATAACAAAGATTAGGGCAGAAATAAATGAAATAGAGACTAGTAAGACAATAGAAAAGATCAACAAAACTACAAGTTGGCTTTTGAAAAAATAAAATTGACAAGTATTTATGTATACTAATGAAGGAAAAAAAGAAAGAGGATCCAAATAAATTATAAATGAAAGAGAAGACATTATAACTGATACCACAGAAATACAAAAGCAATTTGAGACTATTATGAACAATTATATGACAGCAAATTGGATAACCTAGGCAACAAATTTAATAACCTGGAATAAATGGATAAATTCCTAGATGCATAATAATCTACCAAGACTAGATCATGAAGAAATAGAAATTCTGAACATACTGATAATGAGTAAAGAGATTGAAACAGAAATCAAAAACCTCCCAACAACAACAACAACAAAAATCCCAGGAGCATATGTCTTCACAGTCTTCACAGGTGAATTCTACCAAACATTTCAACTAGAGTTCACACCAATCCTTCTGAAAAACTCTTCCCAAAGATTGAAACCGAGGGAATGATTCCAAACTCATTTTATGAGGCCCATATTACCATCATACCAAAGTTAGATAAGGAAACTATAAGAAAAGAAAATTATAGGCTAATATCCCTAATGAACATAGATGCAAAAATCCTTAAAATTTTAGCAAACTGCATTCAACAACACATTAAAAGGATCACACACCATGATCAAGTGAAATTTATCCCTGGGATGAAAGGATATTTCTCCATACAAAAATCAATAAACATGATACACCACATAAAGAGAACAAAGGGTAAAAATATTATGATCATCTCAATAGATATATATAGAAAACATATTTGACAAAATTTAACTTCCTTTCATGATAAAATCTCTCAAAAAATTAGGTATGGATGGAATGTATATATGCATTTATACATCTTCAATATAATGAAAGTCATATATTACAAGCCAACAGCCAACATCATACTCAGTGGTAAAAAGATGAAACATTTTTTTCTAAGATCAGGAACAAGACAAGGATGCTCACTCTCATCACTTCTTTTCAATACAGTGCTGAAAGTTCCAACCAGAGCAATTAGGCAGGAAAAACAAATATAAGACATCTGAATTGGAGACAAAGAAGTAAAACTGTCTCTTTTTGCAGATGGCATTATCTTATATGCATAAAATCCTGCAGATATCACCAAAAAACTGTCAGAACTAATAAATGAATTCAGTAAAGTTTCTACATATAAAATCAACATACCAAAATAGGTTACACTTTTATACACTAATAATGAATCTTCTGGAAAGAAAATATGGAAACAATTGCATTTACAATAGAATCAAAACCAATGAAATATTTAGGAATAGATTTAACCAAGGATGTGAAAGATCTGTACATCGAAAACTATAAGACTAAGATATTGATGAAATAAATTGACATAAATAAATAAAAAGGTACCCTATGGTCATGGATTAGAAGAATTAATATAGTTAAAATGTCCATATTACCCAGAGTGAGCTGCAGATTCCTATCAATGCAATCCCTATCAAAATTCCAATGGCATTTTTCATAGAAATAGAAGAAAACAATCCTAAAATTATTTGGAACCACCAAGATGCCAAATAGCCAAAGCAATATTAAGAAAGAAAAACAAAGCTATTAAGAACACTTTCTGATTTTAAACTATATTATAAAGCTGTAGTAATGAACAAAGTATGACACTGACCTAAAAACATACACATACACCGATGGAAGAGAATATAGAGCCCAAAAATAAACCCATCCATATATGGACAACTGGTATTTAACTAGGGCTCGAAGAATACACAATGGGGAAAGGGTAGCCTCTTCAATAAATGGTGTTGGAAAAATTGGATATCCACAGCAAGAGAATAAAATTAGACACATATCTTATATCACACACAAAAATTAACTGAATGGATTAAAGATGTAAATATAATACCTGGAAACAGAAAATTCCTGGAAGAAAACACAGGAAAAAAGCTCTTGGACATTGGTGTTGGCAATTATTTTTTGGATTTGACATCAAAAGTACAGCCAACAAAATAAAAAGTGAGAATAGATCCTACTAAAAGTTTCTGGCATAGCAAAGAAAACAACAAATCAAAATGCAATCTACAAAGTGAGAGAAAATCTTTGCAAACCATATATTTGATAAAAGGTTAATATTCAAAATATATAAGGAACTCCTACAACTCACTAGTAAAAAAGCAAATAATCCAATTAAAAATGGGCAAAGAACCTGAATAGACTTTTCTCCAAAGACGACATACAATTGGCCAACAGGTAAGGTGAAATGCCGAAAATCACTAATTATCAAGGAAATACAAATCAAAATCACTGTAACACCTCACATCTGTTAGGATGCCAATTATCAAAAAGGCAAAAGATAACAAGTGTTGCTGAGAATGTGTAAAAAAGAGAACTCTTTGTACACTGTTGCTAAGAGTATAAAGTGATACAACCAAAAATAGATTATGGAGTTTCCTCAAAAAGTTAACAAATAGAACTACTATATGATCCAGCAATCCCACTTCTGAGTATATATTCAAAGGAAATAAAATCACTATCTTGAAGAGGTATTTGCATTTCCATATTCATTGCAGCATTATTCACAATAGCCAAGATGTGGAATCAACCTGAATGTCTATCAAGAGATGAATGGGGACAAATGGCGGATTAGGGGTGACCTCCTTGCTCTCTGCTCCCAGAGTAGGAGGTGAAGAATGCGGACAACCACATAGGAATGAATTGCTCTCCCACAGGATCAGCTTCATGAATCTGCAGAGAAGCAGCGAGGGACAAGCAGCACTGAGGGGGAAAAAAATGGTGAATCAGAGAATCAGCCATAAAGTCTGGAGAGTGCGAGATATACAATAGGGAATAGAGGTTTGGCTGGTGGGGCAGTGTGATCTGACCCACAGGAGGATGACTCTTCCTCCACTGACCTCCACACCCACGCAGGCAGGGAAACGCCTGAAGTCAGTGTGAAGTGGTAGCATAGGCCGACAGGCTGTATGGAGTAGAGACAGGAACGGGAAACATTTTGATCTCTCCTGTGCGCTGTGCTGGGTCTGCTTTCGGCAGGGGAGGGACTGGTCTGAGCAGACACTTCCCAGTTTGGACAATTCTCAGTTCCGCAGGAGAGGCCGCCAGGGCCATATCAAGGGAAGTGGACACCATAAAGGAGGCTCTGCCCTCGGAAATCACTGAAGATTTGACTGGCGCAGAGTGGGACAGAGTATAGATCCCTCCTACTGATCAGTTGCTAGTCAGTGTGTTAGGGAAGCAGTGGGCTCAGCAGGCGGCTCTTAGAGACAGCCACGACAAACCCAACTCCCGACACTTGCTGTACAGTTACCTCTAGCGCTGATTCTCAGTGGGTGGGCAGCCACCACTTTGGGAGACCATAGCCTAAAACCACTGGGGCCTGTTGCCCAGGCAAGAGTCTCAGATATTGCCCCTGCCCCTGCCCAGCAGAGCTGGTCCCGCCCTTGGAGGAGTGAAGTAACGGGAGAAGCCGCTTTCTCTCTGAACCCTGTCGTTGGTCTTTTCATGCCGGTGGCTCAAGCCCCAACTTTGGAGGGAGGAAAAAGGGAGAGAGGTCGCTTTCTTGGACGAGTCGCCATGTGGGCTTGGGCAACCCCCCTCCCACTCTGTCGCCTGCGCTTCGTGCCAAAAGGACAAACCCCACCTTGGAAGGGTGGAGTAGCGAAGGAGGCCACTTTTTGAGCCGTGACCCTGGATGACATGACCACCCCCATTTCCATTCGACTCGCCCCTCCAGGCGCTTGGCGCCAAAGGGACTGACTCCGCCCCTGGGTGGAGTAGTGAAAGAGGCTGTTTTTCGAGCTGAGACCCACGATCACTTCTTTGCAGTGACTTGGTAGCCGGTGCCGCCTGCCAAACGGATACACGCCATACCGGGAAGGGCGGAGTAGTGAAGGAGGCTGCTTTCCCAGCTAGGACCCGCAGCCGCCTCTTTTGCACCTCTTGTCAAAGAAACAGACCCTACCCTTGGAAGTGCAGAGTGGTGAGGGAAGCCGCTTTCCAGGCTGAGACTCGCCCGGGTTGCAGAAGGCCCTTGGCTCTGAAAAGATCACTGGTATTTCGTACTGAGGAGACTGACCCTCACCTCTACAGGGGTGGAGTAGTGAGGCACGCTGCTTTCTGGTATGGTTCCCTCAGTGGCTTTGGGCAGGGCTTCTCCAGCAGCCCTGAGGTATGTACTTCCTACCAACTAGATAAACCCCACCCTTGGAAGGGCAGAGTAACGAGGACAGAGCCACTTCTTGGGCTGAGACACCTGTTAGCCCCAGGAAGGGCCCTTCTTCCAGTCCGGTGGGATATCTTCCCCTCTGGCAGGGCAGTCCCCACCCTTGGAGAAGGGAAGAAATGGGAGAAGACATTTTCCTGGCTGGGTTTTGTGGCAGTCTCAGCCAATGCCCATCCCCCAGCCCATCAGGACAGACTCAGCCCTTGAAGGAAGGGAGAAAGGAGAAAAGTCGCTTTCCCCGTATGACTAGCTTGAATCTGAGGGACCTTGGATCTAAGGAAAAGGGGGCAGTTTGCTGACTTGGTTTCAGCTGATTGGTTTTGATGATCTGATAGGTCCATACCACAAGGGCTTGCCCTTGGTGCCCAGGCTGTTGACAACTTAGGGGCTTGTGATTTGGGAAGGAAAATCTCAACCAGAGTCCTTAGCAATTAGACCAATTGACACACCCCATCAGGAGCTGCTCTGCAAGAATGGCAAAAGAGCCATGAATAACATATTAGCAGCTCTCTCCTAGCAATAGATCAAGCAACCACTGAAGTGTACTCTTTTTGGCTCACCAATACCGGTTGCTCTTCTCACCACAACTAAAGTGGCAACAGGGCTCAAGTAATCTTTGGGAGTGGCATGACATTCCCCAAATTCTGAGGCACCTGTATGTCCCATTTGGGGGTTTAGAGCTCAATAGAAAAGCATTGGAATACCTTGATAACCAATTCCTCCATGCAAAATACAAGCAACAAAAGAGAGAGTAACCTCATAGCCCAAAACAGTGCCTTCCACCTCAGTCTAGTGGTCAATAGTGGAGTCAAACACACAAGAGTGATCCAACTCCTGGGAGTCTAAGCAAGGGATCGAAACACTTTAATCTCTGTAAACAGAAGGTAAAGACAACAGGCCAGAGATAACCCAACAGGCTAAAACTCCTCTAAGAAAATACGGGACCACAGCACATCTCCACAGCTCTGCCAAGGAACGTCCCTCACCACCTCACAAAGTCATGGAAATTAAATAATTAAACAATCTATTGTTGACTAACTATTGGGTCAAGGAGGAAATACAGAGGGAAATCAAGAGTTTCTTTGAGCTTAATGATAACAGAGAAACAAGTTATCAAAACCTGTGGGATACAGCAAAAGCATATCTGAGAGGAAAACTAATATCAATAAATGCTCACATCAAAAAAACAGAAAGCTTAGAAATCGACAACCTAACAAATAGTCTCAAGGAACTGGAAAAGGAAGAGCAAATCAATTCCAATCCTAGCAGAAGACAAGAAATAACTAAGATCAAAGCAGAACTAAATGAAATGGCAAACAAGAGAATTATACGGAAGATCAACAAAACCAAAGCTGGTTTTACGAAAAGATAAACAAAACTGACAGCCCGCTTGCTAGATCAACAAGAATTTAAAGGGAAAGGACTTTGATAAACTCAATTAGAAATGAAAAAGGAGAGGTCACAACAGACACCACAGAAATACAAAACACTATTTTTGATTACTATAAAAACCTAAATGCCCAAAAACTATATAATGAGGAGGAAATGGACAAATTCCTGGAAACATACAACCTCCCTAAGTTCCCCCAAGAGGTAACAGAATATCTGAATAGACCAATATCTAGCTCAGAAATTGGAATAGCAATTAAAAACCTCCAAAAATGTAAAAGTCCCAGACAAGATAACTACACTTCAGTGTTTTACCACACATACAATGAAGAATTCATACCTATATTACAGAAATTATTCCACAACATTGAGAAAGGTGGTATCCTTCCTAACTCATTCTACAAAGCCAATATCACCTTGATACCAGAGCCAGGAAAGGACAAAACAACAACAACAACAACAACAACAACAAAATACAGACCAATATCCCTTATGAATATTGATGCAAAAATCCTCAACAAAATTTTAGCAAATAGAATTCAGCAGCACATCAAAAAAATAATTCACCATGACCAGGTGGGCTTTATTCCAGGGAAGCAAGGATGGCTAAACATATGCAAATCTATAAACATGATTTGCCTCATAAATAAAAGCAAGAGCAAAGACCACATGATTCCCTCAATAGATGCAGAAAAAGCATTTGACAAACTCCAAAACACCTTTATGATAAAAACTCTCAACAAAATAGGCATAGATGGCTCATTCCTTAAAATTATCAAGTCCATTTATGACAAACCCATGGCCAATAGCATACTGAATGGGGAAACATTAAAACCATTTCCACTTAGAAGCGGAACCAGACAAGTTTGTCCACTATTTCCACTTCTATTCAACATAGTGCTCAAAATCCTCGCTACAGCAATTAGGCAAGAGAGGGGTATTAACGGCATCCAAATGGGGGCAGACGAGATCAAACTCTCGCTCTTTGCTGATGATATGATATTATACCTAGAAAATCCCAAGGATGAATCCAAGAGACTCCTAGAATTGATAAATGAATTCAATAAAGCCTCAGGATACAAAATCAATACACACAAATGAGAGGCATTTATATACGCCAATAACAGTCAAGCCAAAATTCAAATCAAAAACGCAATACCTTTTAC
>NW_012142968.1:742387-753512 GCF_000956105.1 Propithecus coquereli | reverse complement strand
AAAATATTTGCTCTCTACACATCCGATAAAGGGCTGATAACAAGAATCTATCTAGAACTTAAAAAAATCAACAAGGAAAAATCAAACAACCCCATCAATAAATGGGCTAAGGTAATGAACAGAAACTTCTCAAAAGTAGACAGAATAATTGCCATCAAACATATAAGAAAATGCTCAACATCTCTAATCATTAGAGAAATGCAAATCAAAACCACAGTGAGATATCACCTAACCCCAGTGAGATTGGCCTCTATTAAAAAATCTCAAAACAACAAATGCTGGCAAGATTGTGGAGAGACAGGAACACTCTTACACTGCTGGTGGGACTTCAAATTAGGGCAACCTCTGTGGAAAAGAATTTAGAGATACCTCAAAGAGCTAAAAATAGAAATACCATTCGATCTAGCAATAGCCCTATTTGGCATCTACCCAAAAGAGCAAAACACATTCCATAATAAAGACATCTGCACCCGAATGGTTTTGGCAGCACAATTCACTACTGCAAGGATGTGGAAACAACCCAAGTGTCCGTCAATCCATGAGTGGATTATTAAAATTTGGTTTATTTACACAATGGAATATTACTCAATTATAAGAAATGACAGTGATCTAGCACCTCTTATATTTTCCTGGATT
Organism: Propithecus coquereli; assembly: GCF_000956105.1. Classification (NCBI taxonomy): domain Eukaryota; kingdom Metazoa; phylum Chordata; class Mammalia; order Primates; family Indriidae; genus Propithecus; species Propithecus coquereli. Next base: position 752,876 of record NW_012142968.1, on the reverse strand, counting down.
GAACTTGAGCCCATTATCCGAAGTGAGGTATCACGCGATCAGAAGAATGGGCTCCACTTGTACTCACCATCAAATTGGTACTAACTGTTTAATACTATGGTGCTCACATGGCAGTAATATTCTCCAGGGACCAGGGGGATGGGAGGGGGTAAACTCACAACTAAAGGACACGGTGAGCATTGTAGAGGGGAAGGGCATTCCTCCAACCCTCGTTTGGGTGAGACAAAGACATAAAATGTAACCAAAATGTTTGTACCGTCATAATACCCTGAAATAAAAAAAGAAATAAATGTAGACCTACCATTCAATCCAGTAATCCCACTGCTTAATATCTACCCAAAGGAAATGAAGTCATTTTATGAAAAAGACACCTGCACTCAAATGTTTACTGCAGCACAATTCACAGTTTCAAAGATGTGGAATCAACCTCAGTGCCCATCAATTGATGAGTGGATAAGGAAAATGTGGTATATACACACACACACACACGCACACACACACATACCATGGAGTACTACTCAGCCATAAAAAGGAATGAAATACTGTTGTTTGTAGCAACTTGGATGGAACTGGAGACCATTATCCTAAGTGAAGTATCTCAGGAATGGAAAACCAAACACCATATATTCTCACTAATAAGTGAGAGTAATAGATGGGTACACATAGGCACAAAGCAATGTAAAGGACATTGGAAACCAAGAAGGAAGGGAGTGTGAGGTGGGGGGTTTGGGATAAAACTTACAATGAATGCTATTCTGGTGATGGGCATACAAAAAGCCCTATGTTAAGCATTTTACAAGGTATTTATGTAACAAAAACACTTGTACTCCCTTAACATTTTGAAATAAAACAAAAATAAATTACAAAAAAAAGAAAAGTGAGTCAATTCTCTATAAGGAATTATCATTAATGATAACAATGGAGCTTTTCTTGTGTTAGGGCTAGGTTCCAGAGGGATATTTCTAATATCATGTTATTGCTTTTAATTTTGAAGCAGGGAGTAGTAAGGTGGAGGAAGGTTAAAGAGGATTGTGCCTTAAATTGGTGAGAACACCCTGAAAGTATCTTAAATCCAGACAAACCGTAAGTATTATAGTTGAGCAGATAAGACAGTCCAGCCATTAGCAAGGAAAAATGGCAGACATTTGTGTCCTATTATTCAAATTCTCTAAAGCTGATTTTTCAAAGAGAAGATCTATGGTTTTAAGAGATGTTCTGCGGTAGGCTTATACCTTACTGTTAAAGTAATTATTTGAAACACATCTGAACAATTCAGTAGGTGAAACAGTAATTATACCTATTTTGTACACAGGTCTAAAGTTGTTTTAATTCTTACTCTGAATGTCTTTATAAACATTTATTTAAACTATCCAATTAATGTCTCACTTAGTTTTTTTTATTTTTTAATTTTTTTTATGTCACCATATTACAGAGGTACAAATGTTTAGGTTACATATATTGCCTTTGCCCCACCCGAGTCAAAGCTTAAAGTGTGTCCATCCCCCAGATGATACACACCACACCCATTAGGTGTGAATATACCCATCCCCTCTTCCTCCCTCCCATCTGCCCGACACCCAATGAATGTTACTACTATATGTGCACTTAAGTCATCAGGGAAATGCAAATCAAAACCACAATGAGATATCACTTATCTCCAGTGAGAATGGCCTTTATCAAAAAGTCCTAAAATAATAAATGTTGGTGTGTATGTGGAGATATAGGAACACTCACTTAATGTTTTCATAAAGCATTTACTTTTAGAAAAAGCAGTTGGTTTAGATGCCTCAGGTTCTGACTTCTCAGCCATCTAGAGAAATGATTGAATTGCCTGGCTATGTACGCAGGGAAGACACAACTCATCTAGTGACATCTCCCCAAAATGCAAACAAAACCATTACAGGAATAATCTATGTTCAAGACGATGTGCCTAGTCAATTTAATCCTATTTTAATGATTGGAAATGCCATGCTTCCTATAAAGCTACCATTTCCTGAATAAAATCATTTTAAATGTCAGGGGAAATCTGCCATGTTATAAAAATGACTATATTACGTGGGAAAAAGTCTCATCATTTTCAAACATGACAAAGAAAGCATGAGATTCTTCAAGGAGTTGACCCCAAGCCACTACTTTGAAGCAAAAAATTCAAATTACTTTAAAATATGAGTTAAGGGATCCAGGTCCCAAGTCTAATTTGGTATAAACCCAGTTTTTCTTTTAACTTTTATAAAGTAAGTTTATACATTACCTGGTAATTATTTTGGTTTTGTGATAATCTCAATTGGTTTGATGATGCAAAATGTGGAGAAAAATTACTCCGTGATGGATTTGTATTACTGTACATTGTACTTGATGCTGTATGTAATGAGGTCCGTGGTGTCAAATGGTAGTCTCTGTTTTGATAAAGTACATTGTCTGACAAATCTCTAATATTCACCATTTGTGAATTTGGCATATTTCTTCCTGGCCCAGGCAAGGTTGTACTTTGGTTCTCAGCTCGAAGGGAACTGCCACTTTCATAAAATCTTGAATAGCTTGGTATCTGTGCTCCCATTGATGCCAATTCTTCCTCTCTGGCATATTCATCCTCAGCATCTCCAGTCTCCATCGCAATGGACAAATAAGCTCCTTCTGCTGAGATAGGCTTCTGTGGGGCATTTCCTCCCAGAATTCTCTGGGGATAATCACTAACTGCCAATGAAAACACTTCACGGATCTCCAAATTTTGTGTTCTACAGTAAGGATCTCTAATAGTTGGCTTTTGCCCACATAAATTATGTGATGCTGGACTTGTGTATTCAGGCTTATATGCCCTTTGAATCCCAACTGGTTCAATTTTGCAAGGTCGGTGGCACACAGATGGCTTTTGAGGTACTGTCATTTCAGAAGCTTGCACTGAAGAGCTTCCATAGCTTTTCTTTGTGTGATTGAATACTGAGTTTCCAGCATTTAGCACACTTGTCTGTCTTGACAAAATAATTGTTTTTTCACCTAGGAGCAGGGAAGCATTTTTACAGTGTGCTACTTGTCTTTGGACAGGAATATGTAACTGAAATTCAGTATCACTTTTACTGGCTGTTTTCTGAATAGGGATTTTATGTGCTTCTGTAATTTGTGTATTTGTATGTTTGGTTGTTCCTTGCCTACTTGATGAACTGGCTGGACTGTATATGCCAGTTACAATGACATCATTATTGGCAGGTGTCCAAGAAGACTGTTGGCTTGAGGGTCGAGAAATATTAACCACATTTCTGACTGTGATGTCTGGAGCTGCCAAAGAGGTACCAGAAACAGTTCCTGTTGTTGCTGCTACTGATTCAGAATTCTTACTACTCATTTTTCTTCTCTTATTGCCAACCCACGTCTGGAAGAATAAAAAATGTTATTATGAAAATATCTTAACGATAAATTAAGAAAAAGTAATTTCTGAGTAATATATTATATTCTCATTTGTCATAGAACCAAAGCCTACACAAAGGTAAAAGAAAAAGATACGATAAAAGAAAAAGAAACTAAAGTATAAGGGCAAAAAGGACTCACGCTTAATAAATATCTAGGAACTTTGAGAACAGAGTATATTATTGATCCTCCTCAAAACCAATCCAATTAATATGTATCAAAACTTAAAAATGTTTATATTCTATAACCTAGTAAATACAGTTGTGGTAATTTATCCAAAAATAATCACAGATGTAGACAAAGTCATATGCAATGATGTTTACCATATATTTATTTATAATAGTGAAAAACTAGAAGTTTACTAAAGGTAGGCTATTTAATATTAGAAAATGCCCACAGTATTGTTAAACAAACATGCATTTGCAATATTAAGGTTCAGTGACTTCTATTATATAATTGTATCATAACAAAATATTCATTATTATAAACTGTATTGCAATATATCTCATACATGCATCTCTGTGCTATTGGTCTGTTAGAATGTAATACTAGAAGGGAAATTTCTAGGCTCTGATATTTTTAAAGTGACCTCCAATGTATGAGTTCTGGTTTCCTCACTCTCGCCAGAGTTTGCATTATCTCTTTGTAGTCATTACTAGTCCAGTAGCTAATAAAAGGTATATAATTGCTATTTTTATTTGGCTTTCTATGGTTACAATATGACTTTGATAGAATTGCTCATCCATTACCTTTACTCATTTTTATATTGGGGTGTTTGTCTTTTTAAATTGATTTGCAAGAGCAATTATCTACCAAAGATAATAACACTTTGTCAAAAGTTGCAAATATTTTTCAGCTTATCATTAATTTATGGTAGTTATATTATCCCTTATACTTTTTTATACTTACCAAATTTTACATAATATGTATTATTTTATAAACATAAAACAGTTATTAATAAAAATAATACCAGTGGTTGGCATTTAGGGTTTGATTACAAAATACACACTTTAATATAAGTAATTTATTATAATTATCTTAGTATTATTCCTCTGAGTCATGGTTCCTAAAGTATACAATTGCAATAAGAAATATTATGTTCCATAATGTGATTACTAAACTTTATTTATATACCATGATTTTTCCAAAATGCATACCATATTATAAGCTAACAAAACACATTAAACTATAAAATTAAACAAAACAAATGAATAAACAAAAACTTTTAAATGAATTAGTCTTGGACAAACATGGTGCAAGGTATATTTGTTTAACGTTTATATGAATGTGTTTTTGAAGGTCATATAAATTATCCAATATTCAGTGTTTATTGTAGAAAGTATATTTATACAGTGTATAATTATGCACAATATTAATGTTGGTGTAATACTGTAAATAAAAGCTTGCATGTACTGGATCCCCATTATGTGTTATTTATACATATTACTTCCTTTGCTAGATGTTTTTCTTTAATTGTATAAATGAACAAAACTGAGGTTCAGAAATAACAAGTAGCTTGTGAAAGGATATCCTGGTAGCAAGTGGCAGAGCGAAGATTCAAAGTCAATTCTACCTCACTTCAAAGCACATTCTTCTTCCACTACTGCTCATGTAGAGGTTGGAAACTCCTGAAATAGTCATCTCTATTGACCATTTTACTTTTATAATTATTATTTCTCCCATAAAGAGAATGCTCCAGAAACTGGGATGCTTCATTTTGCTTCACATGAGGCAGTGGAAATTTTAAATTCACTCTGATTTACTTTCATGAAACAACAGGAGTGATAACTACAAGTGGAAAGACATATGGATATAAATGTCACAGAAGACAGGGGAGAAAAATTGAACGGTTTAAAGTATATACTTGAGAAATATTTTTTTAAATGTAAAAAGGTGAATTTTACAAATATTCAAAATTAGTTGTGTATTATGGCTTTTCAAGGAAAAAAAAACACCTGTAGGAAGTATGATATATTTGTATGTAATTTTTACAAAAATATATAAGGGTCCCATTAAAAATAAACTTTTAATGGGAAAGCACAGTGAATTGGTAAAATTTGAATTCAAGAATTCCTACATTTGGATGGCAGTTCTGGGCCATTTTTACAAAAAAATAAACCCTTAACCTACTGTGTTTTCATCATACAATACCTACCTTAACTCAGGAAGTTTGAGTGATCTTAGTGCATTGCAAATTTGTGGCTTACTTACATAGTTTTATAGTTTATACATGTATATTATATATAGTCATCTAGTTTACTAGATATTTGTATTATGTACCCATTAAAAAGTAAAATGCTGTAGAATAATATCCATGTATATAGGAAACTCAGCTATCTAGAAACCTAGCAACCTCACTTGTCCAGAACACAGCCGAAACCGATGACACAAGATCCATGTACTTCACTAATAAGACAACCTCTAACTTTAAAACTCACTTTCTTTAACTTTATGCATAATTTAAACAAATTTGATATCCCAATCTACAACGAATTGGAAATAACAAAATAGAAGGGGCACTGTTGCTAGCGGTTGCTGTTGGCAAGTACCCTGATAGTACCCAAACTAAGAATGTTCGCTAACATTGCTCACTAAAAGGAAGAAAGGGAAAACATAACAAAACTGATGTGAGAAATCACTAAATAGCAGTCTAGGGTTCTTTAACAAGGGAGAAATTAACCCCATATACCTTACAAAGTTGTGAGCATTATTATTTCATAGCACAGTATAATAATTGATTTCCATAATGAAAACCCTGAGCCAAAAAGTAAGGGTTTAATTATTTTCCATTTTCTCAATTGAAGAAAAATAGGAAAGTATATAAGGAGGAAAGTATATAAGAAATGTTTCTTTTTAAAGTGTTGAAAATAAAGAAATTTCATTGCCTGAAGTTTCCTAATAACCGAATTAAATTTTACTAAAAGTTGTTCCATATAGGATTCAAAATTTAACAATGATTATAAGAATGTAAATGATTCTCCTTGTAAATGTCTCATTGATGAGAAAAAAATGAATCAAACAAAATCAATATGATGAGAATTGGGGGTTAGGAACTAAAAAAGCTATTCTACATAGAAAAAAAAAGAGAGAGAAAAAAAGTCATTTGAGTCATCAATTCTTGGTATCCATAAAATTCTCTTTCAGTTCTCTCAGAAATTCAATATCTCTAAACCTCTTTTTCTTTTCCTATACCTCCTTCCGTTTTCCTATTCCTTTACCCCACTACATTTATTGTTGCTTGGATGTTTTAACCTTTTAAATTTTCGTTACATTGGGATCAAGTTCTTAAAGTGGAACTTGAGTTATTTTAAGGAAAACACAACAAATAATACACTAAAATAATAAGGAAAGGTCTCTTTCAAGGAGAACATTCAGATCTAGCAAAATATCAGTGGCAGGGAAGTGAAGTTGTGGAATGATGAGTCTTCAAACAACTGTCTTTTCCTGAAACTGGAAAAGCTATCAAAACTGCATTGAGATTTGGATTAGGAAGACTGGATTTCTGTACAATTTATACTTTCCTGGAGTGGAGATAATGAATCTGTTTTATACAATTTCTTAAAACATAACATTTTACTTGTAATCTTACATTTTAAGAATTTATATCATTCATTCCCATTGTTTCTTTTAGATTTATACACCATCTGGAGCATAAATAGAAATCTCTGTATTTTGACACTCTCAATATTCAGGCACAATCAAGTAAGTTATGAGGGGAAGATTGCAATAACAAATTGGAAATATGAAAGATAATAGTCCACAATGCAGCTGCCTGGGAAAGCTTTTCATTTTAAGGTAACGGTAAGATAAAAGGAAGAAAAAGAAAAGAGGAAATTACTGCAGAAAAAACTGAGTTAGTACTTATAAAATACAAATATCATCAACTTGAAATAGTACACACTTTTTATTACTCTTTCTAAGACAATTAAATATTTTCCTGGGAAGTTTATTAAAGGTATTTCAAATAGGGCACTTAGAATTATCAATAGTAGATATTCTTACACAAATCTGAGCATGATGGTTGGTTTCAGCGAATAAGAAACAGATATCCTAGATATTTTCCCCTAGAATTGGTGTCATTTAATTTCCTATTTGAAAGTGAATATATCCTTTAGTCTTTTAGAAATGCATTTTCCAAAGAATTTTTTTTATCAAGAGAGTTTTACCTTTAGAGTCTTTTTAGGTACAAGCAACAGCAAACTAAACTTAAAAACACATGTCCTTTCTCTTTCCCAAATTAGCCTAACGAAAGCCAATGATGGGAAAGTTGCTAATCTTTGAATCACTAAGGTTTCACACCAAGAGGATTTGCAGCATGTTCAAACAGACATGAAAGGACCTATACATTCAATAAAATCTGTGACGAGTTCTGTTAGATCTGTCTTTTGCCTCCTCTCTATCACCTTCTCATTGCCTTTCACGAATGTGTGCAGTTCTTGATTTTTACAGCTGAATAACTATGATTGTCATAAAGAAAAATTTCCACCCTCGGGATTTCTTGTTCCTTTCTCACTAACCCACTAAAATGCATGCATTTTACTTAGAAGCAGAAAGTATTCATAAAACATACTAGGTTTTTCTAAAAACACAAAAATACTAAAGTTATAAATGCCTGATGAAATATTAAAATACAACAAAAATATGCTAAGTACACAGTATTCCCTCAGTCAATGCCTGTTTTATTGATCTCATTTTGGGAAGGTTATAGCTACATTAATTTGGAATTTAAAGAAAGCATAAGATCAACAATTAATCTTAAGGGTATTTATTAGTTTAAAGAACTGAGCTTTTTAAAGATATGTTTGTATCGCAAAGGTTTTAGTGTTTTCAAGGTAATTATAGAAATAAATACATACTAAATGATTAGCTTTATTTATCAAAAATTAGTATTGTGATGCCAGGGAAATTAAGCTGTTTATAATGTTACTGACTTCATACCCTGAATAGTTTTTCTCATATTAAGCAAATATCACTTGTAATAAAAAGCTATACATTCAAGTGTAAGACCTCAATACTTACCCTGACTACACTGAAGTCCAGTTTAGTCTCCTGCGCACACTGTAATATGAGCTGAAAGCAATTTTTACTTTGATTTGTCATTCCATTTTCATAATAACGCTGTAAAATCCTTTGTTGTTCTACAGTAAATACAGAACGTAGATTCATCTAAAAATAAAAGAAGATATCTGAAAATTGGAATAAAAATTTGGTATGTGTAGAATTTGTACACTTTTGTTTTTTGATACAATTTCAGTACTTCCAAGTTGCAAGATTTCTTTAACTGAATTAATCTCCAGTAATGGGCAATAATTTGTGTGCTAAAGGGAGACAGCTTCTCACTAAAAAAAATATGCATAATGCAAACACCTATTGAATTTGTTCAGAAAAGGTACCAAGTTTAAATACAAAAAAAAAAAATAGAAAAGGAAAAAGAGGAAAGCACTTATCTGGTTAGTGTCAGTGCATGGAGAAAAAAAGGTTCTTTCACTGAATAAATATTTATAACTAGTAAAGCCAGAGATTATGGTAGTCATACATGGTCAATTATCAACAGGGCCACTCACTGTTCTTTGTCAAGCAAGGCATCTGGCATATGTCTTACAGACAGAAGCTGTGCTCTGGAATAAAATGCTGCTTTTATTTTTCCTCTTTCTGAAATAAAGGGGTTCATTTTATATATTAAAACAAAATCTCTCTTTAAAGCTTCAAAATAAACAGGAAGGTTTAGTGAGTGTCAAAATTTCTTTGCTTTAGGAAATGCAATACTAAACAAAATAATTATTTTAATAATCATAGCGTGTAAATCAAAATTCAAAATCATGTGTTTTACTAAAAATAAACCATATAAAAACTATGTACCTTTTAATTAAATTGACACCATCAGAATTAGACAAGACGAGATAAGAAAAAAAAAAATTTTTAGTGTTTCCTGCCAAAAACCAAAATGTTTGATAATTAAGGAAAAACAGTTCTGTGAATATAAAGAAAAAAAGTCAAGTCAAACTCTATTTTAAAAAGGATGAATTCTAGTAGTGTACTTGATAAAGAACCCTTGAATTTGATTAAGGCAATTTCACGTTCTTGTTAAAAGTTGTCACACTGAAATTGTTAGTCCTAAAAGTTAACAGATAGAAAAAAACCTTTCCCAAGGCAAGTGTCTCTTTAAAATTAGGAAAACAGCAACCATGAAACACTATAAGCCAAAGCAAACAGAAAACTTTCTAGTATACTCTGTATGGAAACAAACAAGTACATTGACATGGAAATAAAAAAAATAACTTCTCTTTTTCTGAATACTTTTAAAAATAAAGCCATCTAATAAGGAAATGAAAGACAGTCCTACAGCCATCCACTGCAATTTGTGCACCTGACTTTCTTGACCACACAAGAATCTATTTCCCTATGCAATCTTAAGAGATCTCATAGGAGAAAATCAGTTGTGGGAGAGGCACCAGGAAAGATTAGGGTAGAGTTTCTCCCTAAAACATCAGAGACAAAGAACTGCACTAATTTTCTTTCTTTTTTTTAAATTTCAGAATATTGCAGGAGTACAAACACTTTGGGTACATACATTGCCTTTGCACCACCCAAGTCAGAGCTACAAGCCTGTCCATCCCCCAGAAAGTGTGCACCGCACCTATTAGGTGTGAATTTACCCATCCCCTCCTCACTCCTCCCACTTGCCCAATACCCGAAGAATGTTACTTCCATACATGCACATAAGTGTTGACCAATTAGTGCCAATTTAATGGTGAGTACATGTGGTGTTTGTTTTTCCATTTTTGTGATAATTCACATAGCAGAATGGGCTCCAGCTCCATCCAGGATAATAAAAGAGGTATTAGTTCACCATTGTTTTGTATGGCTGAGTAGTACTCCATGGTACACATATACCACATTTTATTAACCCACTCATGTACTGGTGGGCACTTAGGTTGATTCCACATCTTTGCAACTGTGAATTGTGCTGATATAGACATTCGAGTGCAGATATCTCTGAGAATCCAGATATAAAACCATCCTCACACAGCCATCAGATCTTTGACAAGGCAGACAAAAGCATACACTGGGGAAAAGAATCCCTATT
>NW_012142968.1:729894-741376 GCF_000956105.1 Propithecus coquereli | reverse complement strand
TAATGGCTCTGATCCTCCTCTGCAGGTTGTACCTACTGCAAAAAGCCTAGAGTGCAAGATATGGGTAATCACCAAGTGTGATGATATCTGCCATAATAACATAGGAATGATTTCCTATTGGCTGGCTGCAACCGTTACACTTATCTAAGTATCATATGAACCTTACAAAGCACAGCATGTCCTTCCTTACCAATACAAATAGCCAAATATAGGTGACTAAGTACTAAATAGATTCTGGATTCTACAACTCTGACAACAGGCAAGCTGTGACCTTTATAGGTTTCCCTTAAATTCAGTAGCAACAGCAGAAAGTTCACTTTGCTCAAGAGATCTGCTATTTTTCTTTCAAATTATAGGAAGTTCATTCTTTACTGTGACAACTAGATAACCCCATATGAGCAAGATAACTGTCATTATAATCTCCATTAATCCTAGTTATCTTGGTCTAATAAGTGGCAAGATACTGAACAACAGCACAGCCATCATTCATAATAATTTGCAAAAAATAATCAAGAAGAGAGTTTTTAAAATATTCACTTTTAAAGTTTGGTTCTTATTTATGTGGAAGATAAAATGACAAGCTATTGGTTCACTGGGAATTGAGGATTGTTGGGTTGGGGTGGGGAGGGTGGCTGAATTAGAGGATTAAGTCCTCAAGTAATAAGTCATTTTTGCCTTACCCCAAGATTTTCTAGTCTAATGCTCTTTGTATTAATATATGATATTCGGGTCTGGAATTTATCAGGTCTCTCTCAGGTTTAGGACTCAATGTTTTAAGGAAGACTCTGAGACATTGAGAAAAGATTAAATTAAACTCAGTATGTTAGATTCAAGCAAGCTGAACAATGGGTAAAATATTTTAGATTTGTTGCTTTAGAAGTACCTGAAAAATACAGCTTTTAGAAATGACTGCTTCCTTAGGGGTTCCACATATCTAAGGCTATATATTCACATAGAGATATTTCAGATAAATTCCTATATATTGTAACACTGTTCTTATATATTTGATGCCGTATTAAAAAACAGCTCAGTGCCCTAACAATGCTCCAGCTGGTTAAACATTCCAAAAGTACCAAAAAAATTTACTCATAAGCACTCATTCTTGAAAATGTTTTTTTTAAAAATAGGATGAGTCCATATGATCATCACCAATTCAAACACAATCTCTCCAATATTAAAAATTTGAATTTGGGGTAAGCCATTGATGTTTTTGTCTACAAAGAGTTGAGACAAGATTAATATGACACCTTGAATATCTATATCTTGGCCAACATATCTGTATTAACATTGTCCTTTTCATAATGATTATTATTCACTTTTAAATTTACATACAATAAAATTCAATCCTTTTGATGTACAGCTTAATTAGTTAAGACAGATATATATAGTCATGAAACCATCACCAAAATCAAGACACAGAATAGTTCCATCACTCCGAAAATTTTACCTCATGCTGCCTCTTTATAATCAACCCCTCCAGCGATCCCAGCTCCTAGCAACCACTAATCTGTTCTTATAATTTTGACTTTTATGGACTACCATATAAATGGAATCATACAATGTGTAGACTCCTGAGTCTAGATTCCTTCACTTAGCAGAGTGCTTTTGAGATTAATTTGTGTTATTGTGTTTTATCAATAGTTTGCTCCCTTTTTCTTGAAGAGTAGTATTCCATTGTATGAATGCACCACAGTTAATTTTCATCCATTGAAGGATGTATGGGCTATTTCAAGTTCTTGGCTATTATGAATAAAGCTGTTAAGAACATTTGTATACAGGTTTCTGAGTGCAAGTAAGTTTTCATTTCTCATGAGTAAATACCTAGAAGTGGGATTACTGAGTCACATGGTAAATGCATATTTAACTGTATAGGTCACTAAACTATTTTTAAAACTGGCTATACAAATTTGCATTCTTTTTTTTTTTTTTTTCTTTTTGAGACAAAGTGTCATTCTGTTGCCTGGGCTAGAGTGCAGTGGTGTCATCATAGCTCACTGAACACTCAGGCTCCTGGGCTCAAGCGATCCTCCTGCCTTATCCTCCTGAGTAGCTGGGACTACAGGAGCATGCCACCACAACCCGCTAATTTTTCTATTTTTTGTGGAGACGAGGTCTCCCTCTTGCTCAGCTGGTCTCTACCTCCTGGCTTCAAGCGATTATCCTGTCTTGGACTTCCAAAGTGCTAAGATTACAGGCATCAGCCACCATGCCTCACTAAAATTTGCATTCTATGAACATTCGATGAGAGTTTCAGTTCCATTACCTCCTCACCAGCATTTGTTATCGTCAGTTGTTTATTTTTTAAAAAATTAGCTATGCTAATAGGTGAGTAATTGTATATTATTAGTGTGGTTTTAATTTGTATTTCCCTAGTGACTAATGATGTTGAACATCTTTTAATACACTTATTTGCCATCCATATGTCTTCTTTACAGAAGTGTCTTGTTCAAATGTTTCCCAAATTTTTTAATCGGGTTGTTTACTTATTATTGATTTTTTAGGGTTGATTATAAATGCTGGATATAAATCCTTTATCAGAAATGTGATTTAAAGGCTTTCTCCCTGTCTGTGGCTCGTCTTTTTTTATTAGCAATGTATTTCCCAGAGAAGCAATTTTTAATTTTGCTGAAGTCCAATTTATCACTGTTTATTTTTTATAGTATGGATTGTGCTTTTTTATGGATTGTGCTTCAATTTGGCTATTCTACATCCTTTACATTCCCATAAGAATTTTGGAGTCAGTTTGTCAATACCTACAAAAAATCCTGCTGGGATTATGACTGAAATTGTACTTAACTTATATTTCAGTTTAGAAAGAACTGGCATCTTAACAATATCACTTCCTCCAATTTAAGAATATGATATATCTCTGTAATTATTTAGATCATGTCTGATTTCTTTTACTATAGATTTATAGTTTTCAGCATACATATCCAGCACATACTCAGTTTTGGGCAGATTCAATAGTATATGGTATTTGTTTTTGTAATTTCCAATTCTCTGTTGCTAGTTTATTAACATATTAGACAATTCATTTTGGTACATTTACTTTGTATTCTGCAACTTTGCTAAACTCATTTATTGATTCCAGGAATTTTTGATTGATTGCTTGTTATTTTTTACAAAATGATGCTGTCCATAGAGACAAGCTTATTTCTTCTTTTCCAATATGCATGTCTTTTATTTCTCTATCTTGCCTTACTGCACTGCTAGGACCTATATTATGGTGTTTAAATAAGAGCTGGGAGAGTGGACATTCTTGCCTTATTCTTGATTTTAGAGGGAAAACATTAAGTCTTTCACAGTGAAAAGTGATATTAGCTGTAGGTTTTTCATACAACTTGCTTAGCCCTTTACAGGCTAAGGAAGTTCACTTTTATTAATTTGAGTTTTTATTATTACTATTATCATTATCATGAGTGTATATTGAATTTTGGCAAATATTTTTTCCTGCATGTATTGAGATGATTGTATAGTTCTTATTCTTTAATATCTTGATATGGTAAATTATGCTTATTGATTTTCAAACATTAAACCAGGCTCCCTTTCCTAGAATAAACTTTACTAGGTTGTGAAAAATTGTTCTTTTTTTTTTATTTTTGAGACAGCATCTCATTCTATCACCCAGGCCAGAATGCAGTGGTGTCATCATAACTCACTACAAATTCAAACTCCTGGACTAAAGCAATCCTCATGTCTCAGCCTCCTGAGTAGCTGGGACTACAAACGCATGCCAAAATGCCCAGCTAATTTTTCTATTTTTGTAGAGGTGGGGTCTCACTCTTGATCAGCTGGTCTGTAACGCCTGACCTCAAACAGTCCTCCTTCCTGAGTCTTCCAAAGTGTTAGGATTATAGGCAGAAGCCACCATGCCCAGTCCGTTCTTTTATATATCATTTGATTTGATTTGCAAATACTTTGTTGAGAATTCTTCAGTCTATTTTTGTGAGGGATATTTGTCTGTGGTTTTCTTTTCTTGTACTGTATTTGGTTTTGGTATTAGAGTAATGACTTAGGAACTATTCCTTCTGTTTATATATTCTAGAAGAGATCATATAGAATTACTATTATTTTTTCATTAAATCTTCATTAGAAATCACCAATGAAGTTATGTGAGCTTGGAGTTTTCTTTGTTGGAAAGTGTTAAACTACAAATTACATTTCTGTATTATTCAAATTATCTATTTCTTCTTGAGTGAATTTTGGTTGTTTGGTTCTTTCAAGAAATCCGTCTATTTTATCTAGGCTGTTGAATGCAAAGGTGCAAAGTTGCTTATCAATATTTCCTTATTATCCTTTTAATATCTGTAGGGTCTGTGGTGATGCATCTTGTTCTTCTTGACATTGGCAATCTGTTTCTTCTTATCTGTCAGCTAGGCAAGTGGTTTATCCCTTTTGTTGATGATCTAAAAAATTGGTTTTAGGGAGACTGCCAGGATGGCACTAGAGACACAGCTTGTTAGACCATCACAGCTGAAGAGTAGAGAGTTGGACTGAGGAGAGTGTAGAACAATTATAGCTTGGATGTTGACCATTGGAAGAGACAGCAGTGAAATCTGGGGACCCCACCGAGAGGAGCTGCGAAGCTGAGAGAGAGGACTAAAGAGAAAAGGGATCAGTGGCACGGACCAAATCCAGGAAGGCCCAGAGTCCAGAAAAAGGTTAAGGGGGGGATCCCTTCCTCTACCTGGGTGCCTCTGTCCAGCAGCAGGGCACAGGGCTCTCATCCCATGGGGGAGTGCCATGAGGGACCAGAGAGCTTGCATTCTTGCATCCGGACATCCCCTCCTCTGCATCTCCTCTATTCATGGCATTCCAGAAAATAATTTTGGTGTAAGCCGGCTTGTAACTGCAGCCCCTTCCCCCTCATAGGAACTGTGAAAGTGCTCCACTCTGAGAAGCCTGTCTCTTAGCAATGGGGGTGCATTCCCAGCCAAGCCTGCCTTGGAGAGTGGAGACTTTGCAGGTGGTTCAAACAGGCAGGCAGGTCCTGGTGCCCCCCAGACACAAGAGCGGTGGAGGGAGACCACAGCCCCTCCCCTCAACATAGCAGCCGCTAGAGTGCTCTGTGCTGAGAGGCCTGCTTCACAGTGATGGAATGAGTACCCAGTTGAGCCTTCAGGACAACCACAGTCTGCAATCTTCCTTCCCACAGGCATTTGGCAGGATCAACCACTGGTGGTTCAGACAGGCAGGCTGCACCCCATGCACACCAGTCACTACATCAGGGTGTGTAGATGTAGGGGAGTGGTCACAGTGCCAAGCTCAGGTGGTGAGAGAGCCCTCATGGCCATATTCAAGGGATGGTGTGGAAGGGCACAGAGGAGCTGGGGTCTGTGAGCATACTATCCCCCACTCCTGCTGAAGAATGGCCACAATGGAGAAGGCTGCGGCATTCAGACTGAATTAGCTTAGCCCATGGTTTCCATGGAAACTAAATGTTTCAGGTGAGCGGGCTGAACCAGAGTAGCGGAACCTCCCACCACTCACTACTATAGGGATTGCAGCTTGATCCAAGAGACCCATGAGCAGCCTCTTCTCCCTCAGTGGAAGTGTGCCCCTGGCAGAAATCTCTGGGGATAGAGAGTTTTACCTCACAAACCCTGGGGTCTAGTGGGGAACAGGATTGTAGAAATGGAGATCCCCTTATCGGACAGTGTCAGGCAGAGACACATGCCAGCAGGTCAGAAACAAGAACTGTTGGGCAGCTCAAGAGTCAATCTTAAGCACAGAGGGAATTCATGTGGACCGATCAGACGGGAGAGTGCTGTGGATTTCCAAGGAGAAAATAGGGAGGGTGCATGCCCCACACTGCAGAGAAACCAGGCTAGAGGACAGGGATTGAAAAAGCCTGGCTCAGGGCCTTACCAATCACATGATTAGGCCCTTTCCCTTGGGAGCAGATATTCGGGCTTGGAGAGATTGCCATGAACTCCATATCAGTGGCTCCCCCTAATGGCCACATAGATAAACACTGAACACCTCTGAGGCTTACTAAAAAATCTCAGGCTTTAGCAACTCAGGCACCATCCTGCTCCTCTGCCCACCCCAGGGAGAGAAGAAATCAGGCAACTTCCTGAGAGCTATAGGGTCCCTCTTAAAGCTTGGGGCATTCGTGTAACCCATCTGGGGGACCAGAGCTCCCTGGCAGCTGGCTCTTCTACTCAAACTACAATCAAAAACAGGGGAAACAGCTCCATTGCTAAATATAGTGCTTCCATTTCAAGTAAAAAGGGAGTGGAGGATTGGAACACACAAATTTCACCCACCATCTTGGATATTAAGCTGGAGGACATATCTCAATATTCACTGTTGGGAAGATGTGAAGACAACAGGTCAGAGGTAACCTGAGAGGTTCATCAAACCTGTTAAAGCATCCCAAAGGCAACTCCAGAGCAGCACTCCTCTCCCTAACACATTCAGGGACCAATCTTTGAGGTCTCAGAGATAGGCCAATTAGCCAGCACTAACACCCCAGCTCTCAATTGAGAGGCCAGATGAGAAGAAACCAGTGAAAAGACTACAGAAATATGAGAAATCAAAGTGAAAGGTCACCCCAAAAGAAAACAATAACTCCTTATCAACAGATACCAACCTAAATGAAAAGATTAAAATGATGGATGAAGAATGTTGAACATAGACACCAAATGTAAGAATTGCAGACATCCCTGAGGATGAAGAAGAAAATACACAAGGGTTGGAATTTTTATTTGAAGGAATAATTGAATAAAATTTTACTGGCCATGCCAGAGACCTGGATATCCAGATATAGAAAGGTCAAAGGACTCCAGAGAGATTCATTGCAAAGAGGAAGTCACCACAACATACTGTCATTAGTCTGGCCAAGGTAAACACGAAAGAGGCATTCTTATGAGCAGTAAGGTAAAAACATCAGGATACATACAAAGGAAAACTTAACAGACTAACTGGAGAATTCTCAAATGAGATCTTACAAGCCAGAGGGGATGGGGGCCCCATTCTCAGTATTCCAAAACAGAATAATGCCCAACATAGACTTTTGTATCCAGCAAAACTAAGCTTCTTATATGAGGGAAAAATAAATTTTTTTCAGACAGGCAAACGTGGAGGGAATACGTCAAGACAGCGACTGTTCTTCATGAAATATTCAGATCAGTACTATAAAGGGATCAGCACAATAGACACCCACCAGTATAAAATTACCTAAAAGCAGAGTGCACATACCACAATGGTTCAACAGGTAAAAAAAAATAGCAATAAAGTTCTAGTCAACAGGAAGAACAAAAATCCACCCCCCTTATCACTTTTTTAAATAAATGTGAATAGATTTAACTCCCCACACATGAGACATAGGCTAGCTGAATGAATAAAAATATATATATATAAAAATAAGAATAGTTTCTGCTTTCTCCAGGAAACACATCTAACACACAAAGACTCAGTAAAACTCAAGGTGAAGAAATGAAAAGCAATCTTTCATGCAAATGGAAACCAAAAGAAAGCTGGTATAGCAGTTCTCATATCAGATAACATAGACTTCAAATTAACAAAAGAAAGACAAAGATGATCATTATATAATCTCAAGGGGAAAAATTCAACAAGAAGACATAACAATCCTAAATATCTAGGCACCTGACATAGGTGGGCCAAGATTCATAAAGCATATCCTGTGCAACCTAAACAAAATGATAAAAAGCAGCAGCATAATAGATGGGGACTTCAACACCACACTAACAGATGGAGACAGATCCTCCAAACAGAAAATAAACTAAGAAAAATAAAATTAAACAGAATTCTAGACCAAATTGGTCTAACAGATATTTATACAACATTGTACCAGAAACCACCGATTGTACGTTCTTCTCATCAGATCATGGAAGATTCTCTAAGACTAATAGTATCTTAGGCTAAAAGACATGTTTCAAAAAATTTTAAAAAAATAGAAATTATATCACACATGTTTTCAGACCACAGTGGAATAAAGTTAGAAACCAACTTCATCAGAAGCACTCATCTCTACACAAAGTCATGGAAACTAAACAACCTACTGCTGAATGGTAGGTCAAGAGGGAAATTAAGATGGAAATCAAAAGACTCTTTCAACTAAATGATAAAGGAAACATAAGTTATCAAAAACTGTTGGATGCAAATAAAATAGTCCTGAGAGGAAAACTGATAGCCATAAATGCCTACCTCCAAAAGACAGAAAGGTTACAAATAAACAATCTATTAAACTGTCTCAAGGAACTGGAAAAGGAAGAGCAAACCAATCCCAAACCCAGCAGAAGAAAAGAAATAAACAAAATCAGAGCACAATTAAATGAAATCAATAACAAAGGAATCATAGAGAATATTAATAAAACAAAAACTTTGTTCCTTGGAAAGATAAACAAAATTGAAAGCCCTTCCCTAGATTAACCAGAAACAGAGAAGAGAGTACTCTAATAAGTTCAATCAGGAAAGAAAAAAAGAAACCACAACTGGTACCATGTAAATACAAAATATCATCTCTGATACTATAACAATATATACTATCTGAATACTATAAAAATACTATAAAAATCTCTATGCATATAAACTTAACAACGTGGAGTAAATGTATCAATTCTTAGAAACACAGCCTCCCTAGACCCAATCAGGAAGAAATAGAATTCCTGAGCAGACCAATATAAAGTACCCAAATCTAAGCAGCAATAAAAAAAACTTCCATCAAAACTAAGTTGCAGACAAGACGGAGTCACACCAGAATTTTATCAGACCTACAAAAAAGAACTAGTACCTATCCTGCAGAAATTATTTCATAACATCAAGAAGGAAGGAATGCTCTCCAACACGTTTCATGAAGCTAATATCACCTTGATACCGAAGCCAGGAAAGAACACAACAAAAAAAGAAAATTACAGTCCACTATCATTAATGAATATACATGAAAAATTTTCAATAAAATACTAGAAAACAGAATTTAACTGCATATCAAAAAAATAATCCACCATGACCAAGTGGGCTTCATTGGAGAGATGGAAGGATGTTTTAACATATGCAAATTTATAAATGTTATTCACCACATAAATAGAAGCAAAAACCAGTACCATATGATCCTAACAATAGATGCAGAAAAAGCATTTGACAAAACCCAGCACCCTTTTATGATAAGAATGTTTAACAAAATAGGCATAGATGGGTTTTACCTCAAAATTATAAAAGCCATGCATGACAAACCTATTGTCAACATTGTATTCAGTGAGGAAAAATTTAAAGCATTCCCCACTTAGAATGAAAACCAGACAAGGTTGCCCACCATCAACACGTCTATTTAACATAGTGCTGGAAGTCCCAGCAAGAACAATCAGATAAGAGAAGAAAATCAAGTGTATCCAAATGGGGGCAAAAGAGGTCAAACTATCACTCTTTTGTGATGATATGATCTTATATCTATAAAACTCCAAAGATTCTGCCAAGAAACTGCTGGAATTGATAAATAAATTGAGCAAAGTCTCGGGTTACAAAATCAATGTACACAAATCAGTATCATTCATATATGCCAACAACATTCAAGCTGTGAATCAAATCAAAGACTCAATAACTTTCACAATAGGAATAAAGAAAATATAGTACATAGGAACATATTTAACTAAGGAAGTGAAAGGCCTCTACAGGGAGGACTAAGGAAATAGTGGAGGGTGTAAACAGATGAAAAAACATGTCATGTTCATGGATTGGCAGAATCAACAATGCTAAAATGTCTGTACAACCCAAAATAATCTACAGATCCAATGCAGTCACTATTAAAATACCAATTTCATTTATTTCAGATCTGGAAAAAATAATCCTACACCTTGTATGATGTCAGAAAAGACTCCATATAGCCAAAGCAAGCTTAAGCAAAACAAACAAAGCAGGAGGCATCAATTTACCAACCTTCAACCTATACTAAAAGGCTATACTAACAAAAAAAACCATGGTATTGGCACACGAATAGCAACATAGATCACTGGATCAGAACACAGAACCCATATATAAAACCATCCTCGGCCGGGTGCGGTGGCTCACGCCTATAATCCTAGCTCTCTGGGAGGCCGAGGCAAGCAGATTGTTTGAGCTCAGGAGTTCGAAACCAGCCTGAGCAAGAGCGAGACCCCGTCTCTACTAAAAATAGAAAGAAATTAATTGGACAACCAAAAATATATAGAAAAAACTAGCCGGGCATGGTGGCACATGCCTGTAGTCCCAGCTACTCAGGAGGCTGAGGCAGGAGGATCGCTTGAGCCCAGGAGTTTGAGGTTGCTGTGAGCTAGGATGATGCCACGGCACTCTAGCCCGGGAAACACAGTGAGACTCTGTCTCAAAAAAAAAAAAAAAAATCCTCATACTGCCATTGAATAATTGACAAAACAGAGAGAAACATACATTGTGGAAAAGAATCACTATTTAATAAATGGAACTAGGAAAATTGGATAGCCACATGCAGAAGACTGAAACAGGATCCACTCCTATCACCACTCACAAAAATTAACACATGATCAATAACAGACTTAAATGTCAGGCATGAAACTATAAGAATTCTAGAAGAAAATGTTGGAAAAACCATTATTGACATCAGCTTAGGCAAAGAATTTATGAAGAAGAACCCAATAGTAATCGCAGTAAAAACAAAAATCAACAAATGTGACCTCATCAAATTAAACACTTCTGCACAGCCAAGGAAACAATCATTAGAGTGAATAGAACAACCTATAGAATGGGAGAAAATATTTGCATGGTATGCATGCGATAAAGTTGATAACCATAATCTACAAAAAACTCGAGCAAAATCATAAAACAAAATCAAACAACTCTATTAAAAACTAGGTAAAAGAAATGAACAGAAACTTGTCGAGAGAAGATAGAGTAATGGCCAACAAATATATGAAAAAGTGCTCAGCATCCCTAATTATCAAGGAAATGCAAATCAAAACTGCAATGATATATCACTTAACTCCAAAGGGATGGCATTTATCAAAGAGTCCTAACACAAAAAATGCTGGTGTGGATGCGGAGAGATAGGAATACTCATACACTACTGGTGGGACTGCAAACTAGTATAACCTCTATGGAAAGTAGTAGGTAGATACCTTAAAGAACTAAAAGTAGACCTACCATTTGATCCAGTATTTCCACTACTGACTATTTACTGAATGGAAAAAAAAGGCTTTATGAAAAAAGACACCTGCACTCAAAGGTTTATAGCAGCACAATTCACAATTGCAAAGATGTGGAATCAACCCAAGCGTCCATCAATACATGAGTGGATTAATAAAATGTGGTATATGTATACCATGGAGTACTTTTCAGCTTTAAGAAACAATGGTGATATAGCACCTCTTGTATACTCCTGGATAGAGCTGGAACGCATTCGACTAAGTGAAGTATCCCAAGAATGGAAAGACAAGCACCACATGTACTCACCATCAAATTGGTATTAACTGATCAACACATAAGTGCACATATAAGAATAACATCTATT
>NW_012142968.1:723190-729784 GCF_000956105.1 Propithecus coquereli | reverse complement strand
CACAAAGAGTGCAATGCGCACCACACGAAGGATGGACATATTTGAAACTCGGACTTGGGGGGGGGGGGCAAGGGCAACATACGTAACCTAAACCTAAACATCTGTACCCCCATAATATGCTGAAATAAAAAAAAGCAATCCATGTAACAAAAACACTTTTACCAATGTAATATTGCAATATAAAAAATCTAAGAACTTACATAAATAAGAAAATCAAATAGAAATTCTGGAAATAAAAAATTCATTCAAGGAAATACAAAATAAAGTGAAAAGTCTTAAAAATAGACTAGACATGGCAAAAGAAAAAAATCTCAGTTTGAAGACAACACCTTTGAATTAAACAAGTCAGTCAAAGATAAAAAAACAAAAACAAAACAAACAAACAAAAAAAACCAGAGAATTAAGAGGAAGGGACAATGCCTACAAGAAATATAGGATTATGTAAAGAGCCCAAAATAAGAATTATAGGCATACCTGAGGATGAAGAAGAAAACACACAAGGGTTAGAAAATCTATTTGAGAAAATAATTGAGGAAATCTTCCCTGGTCTTGTCAGAAATTTAGATATCCAGGTACAAGAAGCTCAAGGAACACTTGGGATATTCATCACAAAGAGGCAATCACCACAACACTTAGCCATCATTCTAGCCAAAGTTAACATAAAGGAAGAAGTCCTGCAAGCTGTAAGGTGAAAACATCAGATAACTTACAAAGGAGGCTAACTGCAGACTTGAGACCTTAGAAGCCAGAAGAGATTGGGGCCCCATCTTCAGCTTCTTAAACAGAATAATGACCAGCTTAGAATTTCATATCCTGCAAAACTAAGTTTTTTATATGAGGGAGAAATAAAGATTTTTTCACACAAGCAAACACTGAGGGAATTTGTCAATACTAGACCTGCCCTGCAGGAAGTACTCAGAACTGCATTATACATCAATGAACACAGTAGACACCCACCAGTGTAAAATCACCCAAAAGCTAAAGGTCAGAGCCCATACAAAATAATGGCTCAAGAGGAAAAACAAAGCAATAAGTTTCTACCCAACAGGATTAACAGAAATACATGCCACCTATCAATTATTTCAATAAATATGAATGGCTTGAATTCCTCACTAAAAAGACAAAGGATGGCTGAATAAACGAAAAAATACAAACCAAGTATCTGTAGTCTCCAGGAAACACATCTAACCCACAAGGACTCATTCAAGCTCAAGTCAAAGGCATGGAAAAAAATAACCCATGCTAATGAAAATCAGCAGAAAGCAGGTGTAGCCATTCTCAAATAAGTTAATATAGATGTCAAATCAACAATAGTAAAGAAAGACAAAGAAAGTCATTATATAATGATAAAGAGAGCAATTCATCAAGAAGACATAATGATCCTAAATATTTATGTACCCAATACAATTGCTCCCACATTCATAAAGCAAACCCTATTAGATTGAAACAAAGTAATAGACAGCAACATTGTAATTTCTGGGGACTTCAACATTCCACTGACTGAATTGGATAGATCCTTCAAGCAGAAAATAAAGAAACACTGGACTTAAATGGGACTCTAGAGCAAATAGGCCTAACAAACATTTACAGATCATTCTACCCCCAAACTGCTGAATATACATTCTTTCATCAGCAGATGAAATATTCTCTAAAGTTGATCACATCATAGGTCATAAAACATTTCTCAAAGAATTAAAAAAAAGATAGAAATTATACCATGTATCTTATCAGACCAGAGTGGAATAAATTTAGAAATAAACTCCAAGAGAAGCACTCAATTCTTCACATAGTCATGGAAATTAAACAACCTAGTGCTGAATGATTATTGGGTCAAGGAGGAAATTAAGGGGAAATCAAAAGATTCCTCAAACTAAATGACAAATGGGACACAAGTTATGAAACTCTGTGGGATTTAGTAAAAGCTGTCCTAAGTGGAATATTCATAGCCTTAAATGCCTACATCAAAAAGACAGAAAGATCACAAATCAACAATCTAATGAATCATCTCAAGTAACTAGAAAAGAAAGACTAAGCCAATCCCAAACACAGCAGAAGAAAAGAAATAACTGTCAGAGCAGCTCTAAATGAAATCAAAAACAAACAAAAAATAAAGATTAATGAAAAAAAGAATTGGTTCTTTGAAAAGACAAACAAAATTGATAGGCCTCTCACCAGATTAACCAGAAATAGAAAAGAAAGGACCCAAATAAGCTCAATTAGAAATGAAATAAGGATATATTACAACTGATACCACAGAAATACCAAATATCATCTGTGAATACTAAAAAAAATCTCTATGCACATAAAGTTGAAAACATTGAGGAAATGGACAAATTACTAGAAACACTTAACCTCCCAAGGTTCAATCAGGAATAAATAGAACTCTTGAACAGACCAATTATAAGCTATGAAATTCAAGCAGCAATAAAAAAATCTTCCAACAAAACAAGTCCCAGATCAGAGGCTTTCACAGCTGAATTTTATCAGACCTACAAAGAGGAATCGGTGCCCATACTGCAGAAATTATTGCATAACATCAAGAAGGAAGGAATCTTCCACAGTCATTCTACAAAGTATGTATCAAAGACAGGAAAGGACACAACAAAAAAAGAAAAGTACAGACCAATATCTCTTATGAACATAGATGTAAAAATATCAGTAAAATCCAAGCAATCTATATCCAGTAGCACATCAAATAATAATCCACCACGACCAAGTGGGCTTAATCCCATAAACAATTTCATAAATGGGATTCACCACATTAACAGAAGCAAAAAAAAAATGATCATATGATCATCTCAATCGACGCAAAAAACGCATTTGACAAAGCTCAGCACGTGTACGCACCAGCAAATTGGTTTCACTGATCAACACCTAAGTACACATATAGGAATAACATTTATCGGGTGCCGGGTAGATGGGAGGGGGGAGAAGGGGATGGGTATATACATACATAATGAATGCGATGCACACCATCTGGGGGATGGACATGCTTGAAATTCTGAATGGGGGGGAGGGGATCAAGGGAAACGTAACCTAAACATTTGTACCCCCATAATATGCAGAAATAAAAAAAAAACTAAAAATAAAAATAATTAAAAAAAAAACTCTTAGCAAAATAGGCATAGATGGAATATACCTCAAAATTACAAAAGCCACAGATGACAAGCCACAGCCAACATCATACTCAGTGGGGGAAAGTGTAAACATTCCCACTTAGAACTGCAAGAAGCCAAGGATGCCCACTGTCATCATTTCTATTCAACATAGTACTGGAAGTCCTAAGCAGAGCAATCAGGCAAGATAAGGAAATTAAGGGTATCCAAATGGGAAAAGATGAAGTCAAACTATAGGTCTTTGCTGGTGGTATGATGTTATATGTAGAAAACCCCAAATATTCTGCCAAGGGACTCCTGGAATTGATAAGTAAATTCAGCAAAGTCTCATGCTACAAAATTAACATACACAAATCAGTAGCATTTCTATACAGCAACAACAGTCAAGCTGAATATCAAATATAAGATTTAATACATTTATCAATATCTATGAAGAAAATAAAATACCTATGAATATATTTAACCAATGAGGATAAAGATCTAGGAAGAGAACTACAAATTACTGAGCAAGGAATTTGCAGATAATGTAAACAAATGGAAAAACATATCATGCTCATGGATTGGCAGAATCAACATTGTTAAAATGTCCATATTACCCAAAATGGTTTACAGATTCAATGCAATCCCATCAAAATATCAATGTCATTTTTTGCAGATCAAGAAAAATAATTCTCTGCTTCGTTTGGGACCAGAAAAGAGCCTAAATCACCAAAGCAACCTTTAGCAAGAAGAAGAGATCTGGAGGCATCACTTTACCAGATTTTAAGCTATACTATCAGGCTATAGTAAGCAAAACAGCATGGTAATGGCACAAAAATAGAGACATAACCCATGGAACAGAACAGAGAGCCCAGTTATAAAACTACCACACATTGCCCTCTGATCTTTGACAGTGTAGTCAGCAATATATACCAGGGAAAAGAATCCCTATTCTATAAATGGTGCTGAGAAAATTGGATAGTGACATGTACAAGATTGATATAGGATCTATATCTCTCATTACTGACTAAAGTTAATTCAAGCTTGATAACCCCCTAAATCTAAGACATGATGTTGGCACCTCTGGTTGAGTAAGTTTAAACTGCATCTTGGTTCTTTCAAATATTATTTGTTAGAATCCTCTGGAGAATGTTGATTTGTTGGGACACAGTAGGCAATCAACTTTGTCAGATTAAGACTTCAGTTTCTATTTTGCCTTCTGTGGGTAAGTTAGTTCAGATTTCCAAATACCTTGCTGTGTTGTTGTGGGTCTGTTCCCACACTAGTGCCACTTGTGTGGTAGTTTCAATGTCAGTTCTATCTCCAAAGCCTTTACTATCTACTTTGCGTCTGTCTCACTCATGAGTTACTCAGTGGCAACCTTGAGCTTTTTATAGGTTTATACCCAGTATTAAAAAGAGTCTCTTCCCCAGCTCTTTCCTCTCCAGGATTCTCCACACACTGTTCAGTCTGCAAGGACCACTTTTGCTGGTGCTCTAGTCAGAAATATGGGCTTTCTCTTAGAGTTTATTTTATTTTTTCCCTTGCCACTGCAGCACTGCTCTGTAACTGGAGCCACCCTTAAGGTAGAAGTGGAAGAGAGAAAGTGACAGGGACTGAGAATGATTCAGGATTTCCCTCATCATTGTTAGCACTGCAAGCTGCTATTGCAGATTTAGCCAGCAATGCATCATACTATTCATTAGTTTCATGACTATGATCCAGCCTTGGGTCAAAGCCTTAAGATAAAGTGGGAAAAACATGAAAACTCACCGATATATGGTTGCTTCTCCAAATTATGGCTCCCCTCCCCAATCTGCCTGCTTTTCTTTACTTTTCAGAGTCCTCAGGTAGTTTCCTTTAAATTTCTGTCCAGAGATTTTAGCTGTAATAAGCAGGAGAGAAGGCTGTAGTGGGCTTATTCCATCTTGGTCAGAATTGGAATTCTGGCATTGTACTTTTAAATTTTAGATCATAATGAACTCTAAGAAACTTTATTTCAAGTCAAATTAATCCTATCTTTATTTAATTTTTACTGAAAAGCAATATTTTTGGGCTATTACTGGTTGAAAATCTAAACACAAACAGAGAACCAATTATTTTTGTCTCTCACAGAAGCTTTTACAAATGAAAATATGAATAACTACTCTGTTGAATAAATTAAAGCTTAGAAAATTTTTGAAGCAAATATTAGTAATAATATATTTCTAAGCATTTTCTCCTGGCATTTTAGTTTTCTTGATCATGGCAATACATGATTCATCCATAATTGTATACTCTCAAGTTGTTCTGCATAATCTGGTGAGAAGATATTTAAAGGCTCTCCAGTTACCACTATACTCCCATTTCTAAGATATATTGGGAAATGAGTCATTCTGGAAAGCTAAAGTATATATTCCTTCAAGCAATGCAACTTTACTTTACCTAAATCTTAACTATTTTATCATAGATGGAAATATTTCCAAACAATATATACCCTCCTGATTTTTTAAACAAGGACTATGAAAAGTAATTAAAATTTCTTTTATGAGACTGGGTTATCATTATAAATATGATTTATTAAATTATGATCTAATAATTGTTTAGATATATCTGTCTTTTCATTAAATAACTTTAGATTCTTACTTCTGCTTTTTATAGCCCATTTCTTGCTTTACTTGTTTTCTGCCACCATTTGTTATGCCATGAGTGGGCTTGCCGTTATCAATTCCTTCTCACTCCTAATTTGCTGGGTTTTGTTGTTTTTCATGAATTTGTTTCTTCTGTTCTGGTAAAAGTTCAGACATTTTATGGGAAAGCCTGAGAGGCTTGTCCATGTCTCTCTCATTTGGCCCTTACTTTGTTGATTTTCTGACAGTTATTTTCCTGAATTTCCTAGAAGGATTTCATATAAATAAGGGATTATTCCTATGTTCAATTATTCTAATGAAGATCTATAATAGTTAAAACGGCCATTTTATTTCATACACTATGAACCAAGCAGTGGTAGAATAGAAAGTTTGATTAAAATCAGCCCCCCAAGCATGTAGGTATGTGGCTGTGGTGAAGTAAAATGTATGCCACTAATTACTTGATAAGCTGAACAACTGTCATCTCTTTGCTTAATATTGAGTAAATAAGGCAAAAAAATTAGATGAAATATTAAATTATTCTTAACAACACAGGGCAAGTGGGACTGAGGTTGGGAGAAGGACAAAGTTATTGTAGAGTTTTGGGGCTCCTGGACTGAATGAACTTAGGTATTACAATCTTAGGTCATTCTATCAATTTTTGTATGCCAATAATAGACAAAGAGAGTGGGCCAAGTTCACAACTGCGGATTTTACAGAGAAAGTTTTATCCTCAACCATCCATACAATGCAGAATAATCTGTATTACTCTTTCTTAACCACTAAGACAGGACTAAGGGTATGGCAATGGGAGAAGGAGTTCCTTAACTTCATCCCACTTACTATAAGTACCTGGAGGACAGGAAGCAAATTTTCATGTTTTTTTTTTT
>NW_012142968.1:710120-722395 GCF_000956105.1 Propithecus coquereli | reverse complement strand
ATGACCTCAATTTTTTAACTTTTGAATAGTTTGTTCTATGGTGCAAAATATGGTCGATATTTTCCATGTGCTCTTGAGAATAGTGTGTATTCTGCTGTTGTTGGGTGGAATGTACTAGTCAATTAGGTCAAGTTGGTTGAGAATGGTGTTCAAGTCTTAAATAGTTGTTAATTTTTCTCCCTACCTGTTTTAGGAATTTCTAAGAGAAGGTCATTTCTATTTTATCAGTTTTTGCAGCACATATTTTAGAGCTTTGTTTTTAGGTACATGAACATGTAGGACTTTTATGTTCATAATGAATTGATCCCCCAACAAAAGGCTCCAAGATGGTGGACCAGAGACACTACCAGCCAAAGTATTTCAGTAAAACAGAGAAGTTTTAGATGAAAGAGAAAAAAAAATAGAAAGACAAACAAGATCAGATGAGAGTCTGAAGGAAGGGTGCCAAAACCTTCAGGAGACTCCATGGGAAGAGGCTGTGAAACAGAACTGAAAGGAGAAAGGTATTGGTAGAGATCAACCACTGAGAGGCTCAGGGGCCAGCAAGAAGGATAGGTGGAATGGCTAGATTTTCCCTCCCTCACATCTTGAAGTGTTGGTGGGCTCCCAAGCTGCTGGAGACACCTTCTGCCCACAGGAGCCCAGAGACTGCTGCCACCAGCAAGCTAGCAGCTTCTTGTGGACAGGGCACCAGGCTCCCAGACCCCCTGGGACACCTCTGACTCCAAGACCTGAACCCAGAAGGAAGGTGCCATATTGCTTCTGTACCCACCATGCATCTTTGTCCTCCCCAGGGGGTTTCAAATCCTCAGATTTCACCTTGCTCATCCCCACACAGATATTTCCCAACTCTGGCCCAGACTGCAGGCGCCACAGGAGTTCAGCGGGCTCTGGGTGATATGTGTGACTCCAGAGCCCAATCATTCTGGGCAGACTGCCTCCTGGAGAGGGGGTCAGAGATGACCAGAGAGCTGACTTTCCACCATGTAGACTCTTTCTCTCCCCTTTCCCTTCCCCACCTGCAGCTGCCTATAAAGATAATTGAGCCGCCATATAGAGGCTGTCCCAGGGATTGGGGCTCAGACCTTTCTTTTAGGAGTCCTGTAGTAGACTGAATGATGCTTGGATTGTGGGCTCCTTGCCCACTGGCCTTGCCTGGTTCTGCTTACCCAGTGGCCCCATCATATTGGGGCATGCCCTAAAGAGAAGGGACATTGAACCAGCTCGGGCACCTTATGTGTGACTTGGAACCAGCATGCTTCTCCTTGGCATGGTGAGGGATTGATCTCTGGGGCCCCAGGGATGAGCCATCATGCCAGATCCCATATACCCAGGTCTTGATCGTGTTGCTCAGCGACACAGAGGGGATATTTATGAATCAGTCTTGAGAGGTTTGGGTACCTGTAGAGGTAGATCGGGGGGAGAGTGCAGTGTAGGTCCTAGCTGTGGCATGCTGGTGGGGTACCCCTCCTCTGACGGGAGAGTCATGCTCCCAACTAAGGCCGGGGTGATAGGCAAAGAACCTCATGGCCTGTATCACAGTTGTAGGGGAGATTGGCTACCTGAAATCCTAACTGATGGCAGAGGTCCAGGGAAACCATGGAATAGGGGAGAGTAGAAAGGAGTGAGGCCTGCTGCAGACTGCCAGATTGTGGGTTTCAGACAGCCTCACCTCCACATGTAGACTTTCTGATTGAGTGGGGCCACTTCAGCTCCTCCCTGGCAGCTTTGCCCAAAGGTGGGAAACAAACATTTGACCCCTGCTGAAGAAGATCCCTGCCAGCATTTCTGGAGCTTGAGGGCAGGCTAATCTAACCCAGCCCCGCCCAACCTCATTCTCCCACCTGCCTCTGCTGTGGTGTAGAATAAGGACTCACCTGGAAGTTACAAAGCCCAAACTACTGCCTTGGGTATTAGAGTGCTTCCCCTGAGTATCTAGAGCTGGTCACAAGACCAAAAAACAACATGGCAGCTTGTTCCTTCTGGCAAGCACCATCTACTGACAGAGAGGTCAATTTGCACACACATAACAGCATTTACCGGATAAAATCATGTAGGGTATGGCTGATTCTCACCCACAAGTACTACCTATTGGCTCAGAGATTAACCTGGCCATGTCATTATAGAAACAAACAAACAAAAAAATCCAAAAATAAGAAAAAATAGCTGCTCCAGATGAGAAGGACTGAATGAAAGAATTACAGAAGTGTAAAGCAAAAGGACACCCCTAAAAAGGGAGCACCAGCTCTCCAGTAAGGGATACCAACCAAAATCAGAATATTGAAATGACAGTGAAGAATTTCAAACATGGATTGTAAGGAAGCTCATTGAAATACAAGATAAAATAGAAACCTAACACAAAGGAACCACAAAAATAATATAGGAAATAAATAGAAAATTCACTAAAGAAATTGAATTATTAAAGAAAAGTCAAACAGAATTTCTGGAAATGAAAAATTCATTCAAAGAATTACAAAGCACAGTGGAAAGCCTTGAGAATAGATTAGATCAGGCAGAAGAAAGAATCTCAGACCTTGAAGGCTACACCTTTGAAATAAACAAGTCAAAGAGATAGAGCAGATAAATAAGATAAATGTGAAATGCCTACAAGAAATATGGGATTATGTAAAGAGGCCTAACATAAGAATCATAGCCATGGTTGAGTGTGAAGAAGAAAATACACGAGGGTTGGAAAACCTATTTGAGGGAATAATTGAGGAAAATTGACCTGCCCTTGTTAGAAATCTAGATATCCAGGTACAAGAACCACAAAGTACTCCTGGGATATTCACTGCAAAAAGACAAACACCACGAAATATAGTCATCAGACTGGCCAAAATAAACATGAAAGAGATGCTCCTATGAGACATAAGGCAAAAGCATCAGGTAACTTAAAAAGGAAGACCTATCAGATTAACTGTAGACTTCTCAACTAAGACCTTAAATGCCAGGGGGGGTTGGGGCCCAACTCTTAGTCTTCTCAAACATCATCATGGCCAGCCTAGAATTTTTTATCATGGAAAAATAACTTTCATATATGAGAGGGAAATAGAGACTTTGTCAGACAAGCAAACACTGGGGGAAATTGTCAAGACCAGACATGCCCTGCAGGACATATTCGAAATTGTGTTGTACACAGATCAGCACGATATACAGCCACCAGTGTAAAATCACCCAAAAGCTAAAAGTCAAAGCCCAGATACCACAATGGCTCAATAGAGAAAACAAAGCAACAAAGTCCTACTCAACAGGATGAACAAAAATCCACCCATTTATTAAATCTTTCAATAAATCTGAATGCCTTGAACTGCCCACTAAAGAGACATAGGCTGGCTGAATAGAATAGAAAAAAACAAGCCAAGTATCTACTGTTTCCTGGAAACACATCTAACCCACAAGGATCCTCCAGACTCAAGGTGAAGGAATGTAAAATAATATTCCATGCAAATGGAAACCGAAAGAAAGCTGCTGTAGCGGTTCTGATTTCAGATAACTTAGTCTTTAAATCAATGGAGATGGGAACATTCATACACTGCTGGTCCTACTGCAAACAAGCGCAACCTCTGTGGAAAGCAGTATGGAGATGGCTTAAAGAGATACAAGTAGATCTACCATTTGATCCAGCAATCCCATTACTGGGCATCTACCTAAAAGAACAAAAGACATTCTGCGAAAAAGACATCTGCACTCGAATGTTTATAGCAGCACAATTCACAATTGCAAAGATGTGGAAACAACCCAAGTGCTCATCAATACATGAGTAGATTAATAAAATGTGTATGTATACCATGGAACACTATTCAGCTATAAGAAACAATGGTGATATAGCACCTCTTGTATTATCCTGGATAGAGCTGGAACCCATTCTACTCAGTGAAGTATCCCAAGAATGGAAAAATAAGCACCACACGTACTCACCAGCAAATTGGTTTCATTGATCAACACCTAAGTGCACATATAGGAATAACATTTATTGGGTGTCGGTCAGATGGGAGGGGGGAGGAGGGGATGGGTATATACAAACATAATGAGTGCGATGCACACCGTCTGGGGGATGGACACGCTTGAAGCTCTGACTCGGGGCGGGGGCAAGGCCTATATACATAACCTAAACATTTGTACCCCCCTAATATACTGAAATTAAAAAAAGAAACACAAAGATGGGCCATTATATAATGGTAAAGGGAGAAAAATCAACAAAAAGACATTAGAATTCTAAATATTTTTGTATACAACACAGGGGCACTCAGATTCATAAAGCAAATCCTACTTGATCTAAACAAAATAATGAATGGCAGTACCATATAGCCAGGGAATTCAGCACCCTTCTGACAGAACAGGAGAGAATGTCCAAAGAGAATATAAACAAAGAAACAATGAACTTAGACTGTAGAGCAATAGTCCTTACAGAGATT
The DNA here is from genome assembly GCF_000956105.1 of Propithecus coquereli. NCBI lineage: Eukaryota > Metazoa > Chordata > Mammalia > Primates > Indriidae > Propithecus > Propithecus coquereli. Next base: position 717,980 of record NW_012142968.1, on the reverse strand, counting down.
TCCGGAACATTCTCCCCCAAAACAACTGTATATACATTCTTCTCAATAGCTTCTGTAACATTCTCTAAGACTGACCACATCCTAGGACACAAAACATGTCTCAAAAAATTTAAAAAAAAATAAAAATTAAACCATGCATCTTCTCAGACCACAGTGGAATAAAATTAGAAATCAACTGCAAGAGAAAGCACATCTCTACTCAAACTCATGGAAACTCAACAACCTACTGCTGATTGATAGGTCAAAAAGAAAACTAAGATGGAAATCAAAAAATTATGTGAACTAAATCATAAAGGGGAAAGATGTTATCAAAACCTGTGGCATACAGATAAAGCAGTCCTGAGAGGAAAATCCATAGCCATAAAAAGCCTACATCCAAAAGAAAGAAAGATAATAAATCAATAATCTAATAAATTTTCTCAAGGAACTGGAAAATGATGAGCAAACCAATTTGAAACCCAGCAGAAGAAAAGAAATAACCAAGATTAGACTGAACTAAATCAAATCAATAACAAAAGAACTATATAGATAATTAATGAAACAAAAATTGGTTCTTTGAAAAGATAAACAATATTGATAGGTCTCTTGCTACATTAACCAGAAGCATAAAAGAAAAGATGTCAATAAGCTCAATCAGGAATGAAAAAGGAGAAATAACAACTGATACCACAGAAATACAAAACATCATTTCTGAGTACTATAAAAATCTATATGCACATAAACTTGAAATCATGGAGGAAATGTAAAAATTGGTAGAAACACAGAGCTTCCTTAGGCTCAATCGAGAAGAAATAGAATTCCTGAGCAACCAATATCAAGTAACAAAATTGAATCAGCAATAAAAAAATCTTCCAATAAAAAAGTCTAAAATCATATGGTTTCATGCCCAAATTTTACCAGACCTACAAATTAGAACTGGTATCAATCCTGTATAAAATATTCCATAACATTGAGAAGGAAGGTATCCTCTCCAACATCTTTTATGAAGCCAACATCACCTTGATATTAAATCCAAGAAAGGACTCAACAAAAAACGAAAACTACAGACCAATATTCCTTATGAATATTGATGTAATAATTCTTCATAAAATCTTAGCAAACTAAATTCAGCTGGTCATCAAAAAAATAATCCATCATGACCAAGTGGGTTTCATCCCAGATATTCAGGAATGAGTCAACATATAGAAATCTATAAATGTTATTCACCACATAAATAGAATTAAAAACAAAGACCATATGATCCTTTCAATAGACATAGAAAAAACATTTGACAAAATTCAGCATCCTTTCATGATAACAATGTTTAACAAAATAGGCATAGATGGGACTTACCTCAAAATGATAAAAGCCATATACAACAAACTCTTAGCCAACATCATACAGAACAGGGAAAAACTGAAAGCATTCCCACTTAGAACTGGAACCAGACAAGGTTGCCCACCATCACCATTTCTATTTGACATAGTGCTGGAAGTCCTGGCCGGAGTAATCAGACAAGAGAAGGAAATCAAGGGTAGCCAAATGGGGGCAGAAGAGGCCAAACTATCACTGCTGATGATATGATCTCATATCTAGAGAAACCCCAAAGATTCTGCCAACAGATTATAGGAATTGATACATAAATTTAGCAAAGTCTCAGGTTACAAAATCAATGTATATGAATGAATAGCATTGATACACTCCAATAACCATCAAGCTGAGACCCAAACCAAAGACTCAATACCTTTCACAGTAGCAACAAAGAAAATGCAATACCTAGGAATATATTTAACTAAGGAGGTGAAAGACCTCTACAGGGAGAACTATGAAACATTGAGGAAGGAAATAGCAGAGGACGTAAACAGGTGGAAAACCATATCATGCTCGTGGGTTGGCAGAATCAACATTGTTAAAATGTCTATACTACCCAAAGTGATCTACAGATTCAATGCAATCCCTATTAAAATACCAACATCATTTTTTGCAGATCTAGAAAAAATAATTATCTACTTCATATGAAACCAGAGAAGACCCTGTATAGCCAAAGCAACCTTAAGCAAAAAGAAAAAAATGGGAGGCATCAATTTACCAGACTTCAAGCTATTCTACAAGGGTATAGTAACCAAAATAGTATGGTACTGGCACAAAAACATAGACATTATTTTGATATAATGAACTTTATGTCCAATCACTTTTTCAATGTGTGGCTATGGGAAATTTTATACATCTTCCCTCATTAGTAAATTAAAATACAACCTACATTTTAAAGATATTAACCTAAATCATGAATTGCAAGATTGTGAAATATTAGCAGTCAATGCTTCTGGTAGTGCAAACACATTGTCTAGTGAAAGGTAGAAGTGAATTACTTGCACAATTTATTTAGGACTAGATACGTAAAAAGAAACACAATTTACTCAACAAATATGTATGGATCAAGGTACTAGTTAGCTTATCAGGAGATGCTGTATATCACTGATCATTGTCATATATTCTGTCTGGGTGTATGCTGGGTGTATTCTGTCTGGGTGTAGGATTGTAGAAAAACAGCTAAAGACACAAGGAAATCAGTTATCCAGTTTAGTTCCTGTTTATGTTTTGTGTGATTGGACATAAATTGTTCATTATGTCAAAATAATCTATATGTCACTTGGAGCTTACTATATTGAAAATTTATCCTTATTAATTCTCTCTCAACTTTTTTTTTTTTCTTCCACATAACTCCACCCTACCTCTCCTTCCTCTCACCTCACTCCAATAAAGAATTTTGATTGGTGGTTAAAATTTTTTTTAAAAGATTAAACCCATATTTCTTCACTTAGATTAGACATTCTTTTAGTGTTTCCTGAATCAGATTTGCATAGTATATGTTAAGAATTAAGGGGAGTTTTGCTTAGAAGCAAAGAGATGGACTATCCAATGTTCTAATACTTCCCATTCCTGATTTTACATTAATCTACAAAAATCTTAGCAGAAAAAAGTTTAAGTACATACCTAATTTTTAGGGGTTAGAGGAAGATCTCTCAAACCACACCATCTACTGGTGAGTAGGTAATATTACGGAAACAATATACAAACACACATTTAATCAATCAAATAGTGAAAGCATAAATTTATCCCCACAAAGAAAAGGGAACCCTTATACACTATTGGTGGTATTATAAATTAGTACAGCCATTATGGAAAATAGCATGGAGGTTCCTCAAAAATTAACAATAGAACTACCTACCATATAATCCAGCAGTTCCACTTCTGGGTGTATAGCCAAAGGAAATGAAATCAGTATGTTGAAGAGATTTCTGCACTCCCATGTTTATTGTAGCATTATTCACAATAGCCAAGACATGAAATTAATCTACGTGTCCACCAACAGATGAATGGATAAAGAAAATGTGGTGTGTGTGTATACACACACACACGCGCGTGCGCACGCACGCGCACACAATGGAACACTATTCAGCCTTAACAAAGAAGGAAATCTTGTCATTTGCAACAACATGGATGAACTTTGAGGACATTATATTAAGTGAAATAAGCCAGAAACAGAAAGATAAATACTGTATGTGGAATCTATAAATGTCTAATTCATAGAAACAAAGAGTAGAACGGTGGTGGCTGGAGGTGAGGTGGGGGATTAGGTAGATGCTGGTCAGGTGATGCAAAATTTAGTAAGACAAGAGGAATAAGTTTAAGAGATCTATTGTGACTATAGTTGACAACAATGTATTGTATACTTGAAAATTGCTAAGAGTAGATTTTAAATGTCTTCACCTCAAAAAATAAGTATGTTGATAATGTGTCTGTTAATTAGCTTGATTTAGCCATTCTACAATGTGTATACATATATCAAGACATCATGTTGTACAACATAAATATATAATTTGTATTTGTCAATTAAAAAATAAAAAATTATCCCTATGAATACTTGTAATAGACTAAGAAAATGCTTAATGACTTAAAAGCTTTATAGAATACAACCCCAAATCTGACAGCCATAGGTAAAGCCCCTTCTTTAGTCTTTCTCCTGCCTAGTCACATTTCTCATGTGGATATGAGACACAAGGGGAGAGATTGTTATACAACTAACATGCTTCTGGGTCTTTTGTTACAATTATATACTTTGGTGGTAATCAGACCAAATCTGAATGTATGAAATATATTATCCAGGGTCTAGTGTACATCATAAGTTCTTTAATGTCTAAATCACCTTGTTCAACATCTACCATATTACAGAACACAAATTCACTAAATAAGTATTTTTTGAGGATGATGACACTTAAATATCAACTAAAGGACAATCTTGACTATATTAGTTTGCTAGGACTGCTGTAACAAAGTACTAAAATCTAGGTGGCTTAAACAACAGAAATATTTTGTATCACAGTTCTGAAGGCTAGAAGTCTGAAATCAAGGTGTTGGTAGAGTTAGTTTCTTCTGAGGACTGTGAGGGAAGGATCTATTTCAGGCCTTTCTCCTTGGCTTGTAGATAGCCACCTTCATGTTTACATAGTATGCTCCCTATATGTATGCCTGTATCCAAACTCCCTCTTTTATGAGGATACCAGTCATATTGGATTAGGGTCCCACCCTAGTCCAGTATGGCTTAATCTGAATTTAACTAAATTACATAGGCAGCTACCTTATTTCCAAATAAGGTCACATTCAGAGAAACTAGAGTTCAGGATTTCAACATATAGATTTTTCAGAGGGGGACACAATTCAACCCATAATACTAATTGATATTTCAGTAACGAGATTAGAGGCTACTTCCACTGTAATCTAAAAAGGCCATCAATTCTTGTGGTGGGCAGAAAATGACCCTCCCAAGATGTCTATGTCCTAATTCTTGGGACCTGTGAATATTTTAGGTTACATGGAAAAAGAGATTTAAGGTTTCTAATCAGTTGACCTTAAAATAAAGAAATTATCCTAGATTATTTGAGTAGGCTCGCTCCTTAAATGTGGAAGATGAAGACGGACGAGTTAATATCATAGTGATGCAACGTGCTAAAGACTTTAGCAGCCACTACTAGCTTTGAAGATGGAATCAGGCCATGAACCAAGGAATGTGGGGAGCCTTTAGAAGTTAGAAAAGGCAAGAAATTGGAATCTTCCCTAGAGCCGCCGGAAAGGAAAACCCAAATGATATCTTGATTTTAACTAAGTGAGACCCATTTCAGATTTCTGACTTCCAGAATCATAAGATAATAAATTTGTGTTGTTTTAGGCCACTAATTTTATGGTAATTTGTTACAGCAGCAAACAGAAAACATATAGTTCCACTTGAACATGTTGATGACAGTGACCCCAATATGTATATATTCTTCTATAACACTCTGTTGACAAGTCAAGTAATTAGGATAAATATCATTTCAATAGTGAATCCATTGCTATCACCAAAATAGGTGGATACACTCACTCTTAACAATTTTATCTATCATATAGGTGTAGCTATTTTGTCAATAAGACAATATTGACTCCAGAGTGGAGCAAAGCTGACCTCTATTAGTCAGATAATATAGAATGGAGAATACTTTGATTACATATTTCTTTACACATGTGAAAACAGGCAAAAGAAAATTAAGTTGTTTTTTTCTATAACCACCAGCTCTTTAAAAGTCTTTGTTATACAAGAATTCAGATTTTACCTTATATATGTGCTTCTTAGAGTTTAATATGCCTGTGGAACACCTAGGGATCGTGTTAAAATTCAGATTCTGATTCAGTATGTCTAGCGTTGGGCCAGAGATTTTGCAGTTTCTAAGCAGCTCCCAGGTGATGCCTATGTTGTCACTCTATGGATCACACTTTGAGTAGCAAGAATTTAATAGATATATGGCTGGGCGCGGTGGCTCAGGCCTGTAATCCTAGCACTCTGGGAGGCCGAGATGGGTGAATCGTTTCAGCTCGGGAGTTCAAGACCAGCCTGAGCAAGAGTGAGACTCTGTCTCTACTAAAAGAATAAAAGAAATTAGGTGGACAACTAAAAATATATAGAAAAAACTAGCCAGGCATGGTGGTGCATGCCTGTAGTCCCAGCTACTCGGGAGGGTGAGGCAGAAGGATTGCTTGAGCCCAGAAGTTTGAGGTTGCTGTGAGCTAGGCTGATGCCACGGCACTCTAGCCTGGGCAACAGAGTGAGACTCTGCCCCCACCCAAAAAGAATTTAATAGATATAGATTTACCAATCCCTACCAAAAATATAAATTGACTGCATATTGCAATCAATACTGGATTCAAAAAGTCTCTTTCTACATTAATATTACTAGTTGGTGGGGAAAAAAACCTAAAACTAACTTTCAACATCTTTTAACGATTTATTGATGATAAAAGTCAGCCTATAGATTCTAAACACAGTGTCAGACTGGTTACTTTAATAACTAACATACATATTCAAAGGTAACTTCATTTGGTTATACTGTTGTCTTAGAATAGTGAGGATGAGTCAAGCCTGAGCATTCAAATACCTAATGCAATACTTACACTAATGGAGAATATATTTCTTCTTCCACATTTTATGATGCCCTGGGTCTCTTCCAATTGTTGCTCTGTTGAGGAGATTTCAACACAACAAATGACTGGTCTATGAAAGGGCAAAGCTATTTGGAAAATGGGTCTCAGATAATTAATTTCTCAAATGGCACAGCTATTCCATCCATAAAACACACAATAGATAGATCAAGCTAACCAAATAAGAAAGTATTAAAGTAATAAATTAGTGTAGTAGAAAACTTATATAATCTTATAAGCTATTCTTTCATAAAATCCAATGAAGAAGTGCTTTCATCATTGGTTGGTTTGACAGTAGGAAAGAATATGGTTCTACGTGCCTTCTGCCAGTGAAGCCACTGGAGGTCAAAACAATGACCTCTTTCCCCTAAACCCTAGTCTTTATATAAAAAAGTCATCTCCACTGAGAGAAAAAGGAAAATGCTATAGGTATTAGAGGTTCAGAAAGACGGACAAGTTGGGGGGAAATATATCTTTATAGATACAGATGCAAATTAAAAATAACAATAAAAGGTCTCACTCTAGCTCCCTAACCTATACCCTAGTAGCCTAGAAGTTAAGCATGCAGCATCAAGAATGACACTTGCCTTCAAGTCCTGCCTCTGCTATTTACTAGTTCAATGACTTTATACAAGCACCATACACAAACGCTTGTCCCCATGAGAAAAGTGCTACCAGGGATATGTAAGCCACATGTTTGCATGCCTGTTTTAACAATCTTAAAATAAATTGTTCCCAACTCCAAGGGAAGAGAGAGTAAGACGTTTTCTTGAAATTTTTGCCACTCTGAAAAAATAACGTTTAAAGATTCTAAGGATCAACCCAGTTGGACATAAGTCTGTTTGTAAAAAAATAGGAGACCAATAAGGTAGGAGAGGTGCTGTTATAGATTTCTTTACAGAAGGCAGATGCAAAGTGTGGCACTTAATCAATTGACAGTACAATCTTATGTATCTGGTTGCCATGCACCATGTACCTAGATCTCTGTTTTGATCCAGGCAATTTTGCTACTACTTGGCACAAGGATGACTCCATTTGCACAGACAAGTTTCAACTTATTGCCTTAAAATTGTATGGAGACCGGAAAGGTCTCAGGATGTCAGTGACAATTTCTGAATATGTTAACTTCTCTAGCTCCCTTCTTATGCAGAATATATCTCTGTAGGATTATCATTGTTTACTTCCAAACCAGTATGCCCTGATACAGGGTACTCAAAGCAAGCATATTAAAACATCAACAATTTCAGTTTGAACTCACTGACTCCACTGTAAAATCAAAATCAACAATTCAAATATTTTTATCTACTTGGGGATTATACTATACAAAAATATAATTCCCTGTGGAAGTACAATGAAATTTTAAAAGCAGAA
>NW_012142968.1:696309-709400 GCF_000956105.1 Propithecus coquereli | reverse complement strand
TAAGTCAAACAGACCTACATTTGTATCCCAATTGTGATATTTAGTAGCTATATGGTCCTGGGAAAATTAACTGCTTTGAATATCTGTTTTGTTGTTTGTAAAATGGGATATAATACTAGAAACTAATTCATAGGGATGTTGTGAGGTTTAAATGTACTAACATATGATATTTTTAGCACAATGCCTGGCACTAAGTGCTTAATAAATATTAAAGTTCACTAACACAGGTAAGGTACTTCACTTCTCTGAGTATCAGATTCCTCATTTATAAAACAAAGAGATTGACTTATCATTTGAATATCCCTTCCAGTGCAATCTCTACAACTTAAATGAGAAAACCCAATGATAGTCTCTCATTCAGATAAGAATTGTAAAATAAATCTTAAAACACAAACACCACACTCTCCTTTTTTTCATATTTTATTTTAGGCCCTCTAAAATTAACAGCAATCTAAGCACCACATTCTAACCAAAGTTGCCTAACTTTGAATAGTTTTCTCTGTTGGTCTGCATGTAAACGTCTAGGAAGTCTCAATTACTATGAAAGCTGGCTACAGTCTAAAACAGTTTTCAGGTGATTCACACAATGTAGGTAATAAGAGAAAAGGTCAAAGAGAAAGAATTTTACCTTATACTAAATGACATTCATAGTTTATTTATAATAATCTATAACAATGATTTCCAAATTTATAGGTTATAATGCCCCATTGAACTTTTTTTTAATCCATGTTTCTAAACAGAAAATCTTTATGCGATATTGGAATGGTGCCTCAAAGTGAGGCAGCAGCCCAAGTGAAATCTGTAAAAAGCCTCTATATTAAACCATGATCACACTGTCATGCAAGTAAAACTTGACTTCTGTGGAGCAATGAAGTTTCAAGCCCAAGGAGAAGGAAAATGACTACCAATATATTATATAATAGAAATCATGGCAAACATCACAATGATCAGCTCTGACTGAAGAGATGTAAAAATTAAAACTATCAGGGATAGATTGGGCACGGTGGTTCATGCCTATAATCCTAGCACTCTGGGAGGCCGAGGCGGGTGGATTGTTTGAGGTCAGGAGTTTGAAACCAGCCTGAGCAAGAGTGAGACCCCGTCTCTACTAAAAATAGAAAGAAATTAATCAGACAACTAAAAATATATAGAAAAAATTAGCGGGGTATGGTGGCACATGCCTGTAGTCCCAGCTACTCGGGAGGATGAGGCAGAAGGATTGCTTGAGCCCAGGAGTTTGAGGTTGCTGTGAGCTAGGCTGATGCCACGGCACTCTAGCCCGGACAACACAGTGAGACTGTCTCAAAAAAAAAAAAAAAAAAACTATCAGGGATAGTCAATATAAAAGCGATTAAATATATAAAGCAATAAAAAGTAATTAGATTTTAAAAGACACGTGACGCAATTTCACCAAAAATAAGTATAGAAAAATGGAATATGTCTTAATTTAGCATTTTTCCAACTGAGAAAATTACAGACAGTAACACTTCTGGGATAATGTTCCCTTGGACACGTTTATGAAAACATGATATATTTTCAGGCTACCCACTACATAGAGGACTCCATAATGCCTTTTCTCTGACTTATAGTCAGGTTTATTCAGTCATTGTAGGGTCCCTTGCCTGACTAATGATTAATAAGATTTTACATTTCACATATGTACAGTAACAATATCACTTCATTTCTCAGAAAATTGTTTTCTAGAGGAAAAAAAGAATGTATGTAACTACAGTTATTTTAATTAGTCAGGTGCTGTAGACAGATGATAAAGAAGTAGATAGCATGGTCCCAATCCTTAAGGTGGGGTTTAAAACCCCCCTGAGAAGTCCAGTCTAAAACACACACACACACACACACACACACACACACACATACACACACCCCAAATAAAAAGAAAATAAAAAAAATAATATGAACCAGGCTACAAGAAAATGACAACTACAAGAATTAATGTGGGAATTCTAGCAAAAGTGAGCTAACACTTGGGATAGACTTGAAAGGCACTTATGGAGAGGTATAACTTGAGTTAAGCTTCCAACACGGGTAATATTTGAATTATGTGGAAGAGAGGGCATCCTAGGTGAAGGGGATGGCAGTGATGTGAGAAGGGTAAGGAGTGGTATGGAGGTAGGTTGTTCAGGGAACATTAAGGAGAGTTGTGCATTGAATAATAAAGTAAAATAAGGTTCCTATGGTACAATGAGGCCAGATTATATAGTTCTTTGAAATTCAGGTGGAATCGGGCTTGGAACAATAGAAAATAATGAGCCAAGAATATTCTGGTAAAAGAAAATGACTTGATGAAAAAAGTATTCACAGACCATTAGTCTGGTGGGATAAATTAAGGATTTGGGGCATAGGTGAAGACTGGCTAGGAAGCTTCTGTTGTGACTAGATAGGTGATGATGAGAGTTTAGATTTTAGAGTAAGGGAGGAAATAGGTGAGGGGGCTTTCAAAAGAAAATTCACCAGGACTTGGTAATCCCTTAACCACAAGAAATGGAGAAAAATCCAGATTCTTCTGTAAAATAGATCATATCCATGATCAGATGGTGGAGGGCAATTAATAACACTACTGTACAATTTTTCTACCAAGGACAGACAAGTATGATGTTCTTCACAATTGCTGAGTAATATAATCCCTCACAATAAAGTGATGTTGAAGAGGGTCCCTCAAAATAATATTTGACTACAGTGGTTCTAGCAGAGGCACAGAGGGAGAAGAAAGAAGGATTCAGCACCAAACCTGGAATCAGGACTAAAGGTTTATAAGATGCTATTTTAAGAAAACAAAAAGAAAAAAAAGAAAAATTTCTCATTCTGAGTCTCCACAATGGATTTCACTCTATCTTCAAAGAGTTTAAGGTTCAAAATCACTATCACCCCACATCAGAGTTCCTCTAAAATTAACATTTAGATTCGTTTGCATAATTAGTGTTTACTTTTTTCTCCAAGCACAAATGTTTGTTATCTGAGAAATTTCTATCCCACAAATTCATTTCTGCGTCTTTTCCATTATTCCACACCTAGTATCTATAGATTAAGAAATTTCCTTCTCAAATTTATCAGGCCCATTTGGGCCAGGGTATACTCAGTAGGCCAGATTCAAAGTCACTGGCAGAGAGAGCCCTCCCCACTAACTGGTGCTTGAAACATCACAAGGCCAACCCCTCAAGCCTTCCCATATTCAGCATAGAAAGGGCTCAGCCCCACCCCCTCCAACAAAACGGAAAAAGCGCCTGCGCAAGCTCCATGCAGAGTCTCGCCGTGAACCACCCTCCTCAAGGTGCTAATGCGCAGGCGCAGCGCCCTCCGTGCGTTTGAGTAGGGCTGTGAGAAATCTACTGTCCAGTGAAATCTAGAAGTGATAGAATTCAACCCCCTCCTTTCTTTGGAGGCGAGAATGCCACTTCTTTTAACTACCGTGCCAGAAGCGCGTCCCAAACATCGCCCTCTCTCGGAGTAAGTTTCTTCGTTCTCTGGCAATGCCTACTGTATCCCTATTCTCAGCTCGTTTCTAATCTCACGCTGCTGCCAACCTTCGTTAGGAGGGTAGAGGCAGTTAGCTCCCAAGAAGCCGCACCAGTTTGTTGGCTGCCTGTTTAGGCCACAGAACCTACGGGCCCCCTACTGGGCAAAGCATTATCCCCGTGCCTTGCCCGCCCCGCTTCGCCCTTCATACCCACCCAGGTTAGGTGCTTACCTCGGGCGTGGTGCAGTCACGGAAGGGATTAGAGGAACCCAGACAGACCACTGCCGGGACAGGCGGATTCAGCGAGATTTTTCCTGGGTCTCCACTGCTGCCTCAGACAATGAAATCAGCGTGTCCGATCATCAATTCTCATCATGATCGTGACGTCACAAAAGACAGCGGCCAATGGGAGCCCAAGATCAGCTCCGGACAGTCCCTGGCCTCAGCCCAGAACCCTAGAGTAGGGAGGGGAGAGGAGAGATGTCTGCCTGCAATTGGGCTGCCTCTTCCCCCGCACATATCAGCTGCATCTATGGTCAGGCCTTTCTGTACCCCTCCCTCCCCAAATAGCTGTGAACACTCATCATCCCTGTGACTATAGTAGTTAGTTACATGCCAGCCATTTGAGCAGGTGCTGCTTGGCCTTCCAATTTGAGATTAGATGCCAAAACCAGATGATAGCAAAAGAACATAGACCTTCTTTTGTGGTCAGTGTTCAATTGACAGGTATATATTCAGTTTTACTAAAATCGAGAAGGCGTCCATTGAGACTTTAGAAGTTTTCAGTAAGAGCAAGTGTGCTGTTATATGTGACTGGTTGACTGTGGTGACTGAGATAAGAAGCTATGGGTTCCATTCACCTGACCTCAGTCTGTCTTCTTCCAGAAATTACTTGGGTGATCTCCATTACACCATTACATCAAAAACATCAAGCCACATGTCACATCAGTTAACACACTTATTATACTCCTCAAATTTGCTGGATGCCACCAAAAGCCCTAGGGCAGGAGACCTCAATCCTATACAGTCAATGATCTACAGAGAAACTTAGGTGATTTTTAAAAACAAAAGTCATATCATGCCCAGCTCCATACTGTCCAATGGTTTCCATTCATATATACTACAAAATGTGAATTGCTTACCATGTCCTCAAGGCCCTAAATGATCTGGCTTTTGCTGTCTTTCTCACCTCATCTGCCACTCAGCCACTAACTCACTTTCTAATCATACTGGCCTTCTCTCCATTTCTCAAATGAGTCAAACTCATGCCCACATCAATGACCTTGTACTGTTGTGCCCTCTGATCTTTGTATGACTTACCCTATCACTTGATTAAAATCTCTGCTCAAAGGCAACCTCTTCAAAGAGGAGTTCCCTATTTAAAACTGTGGTCTTCTTAGTGCTCCCTATAACCCCTTTCCTGTTTCATTTTTCTTCGTAGCACTTATTCTTATCAATCATACTCCAAATTTTTAGTTATTGCAAATATAAGATCCCCTAGGGCAGAGTTTTTGTTCATTTCTTTTATTATTATATCCCTGGCATCAAGAAGAGTTCTGGACACAAAGTAGACAAATCAGTAAGTATTTCTTGAATGGATGACTGGAAGCAAATTTTTTAAAGTCATAAACTTGCATTTTCCCTTAGATTGGGATAGGCTGGAGTGAGAGACACCAGTTACATAGTTGTAGTGGTAATCCAGCTCTTAGATGACTTAGTACTATATAAGGGAGTTATGAGTAGGAATGAATAGAAATGATGGAATCTGAGACATTTCAGATAAGGAATGACAAGGGTGAAAGTGGAGGATTCCAAGATGACTTATTGGTGATAAATTACCATATTCATTAAGTGCCTACTGTGTACCTGGAACTGAAGTGATATGAGAGAAAAAGAGCAAGGTCCCTAACCTTGAAGACTTTATAGTCCAAAGACAAGTGAAACCAGAGTGCAACAAAAGTAGCAATTGAATTCATCCAGTTGTGCATTCCTCTTTTTCCCTCACACTCTATATCCAAGCCATCAGTAAGTTTAAAGCCTGTACCTTCAAAATATGTTCTCAATCTAAGCACTCCGTACCTCCTCTTTCACCACTACACCAAAGTCTCTATCACCTCTAGTTTGAAGTACTGCAAAAGCATCTTACATGGTTTTGCATCTTCCATTCTTGTTCTTCTTCAATATTTTCTCTTAATCACTCAAAATATTCTTTAAGAAGTTTGAATCAGATAATATCACTACCTAGCTTAAAGCTCTAAAAATGCTTCCCATTACATTAACAATAAGAAAATGAACAGCTAATAAATGATATAGAATAAAAAAATAAAGTTCAAAGTTATGGCTTATTGCTCACTACTTGTTCCTGCCCTGTTTGTCTGTCTGTCTCTTTCTTTCTGGAAAGCCTGTCTCCTCTTCAGAGACTTTACACTTGCTATGCCTTTTTGGAAAACTCTTCCCCCAGATCTTCACATAGCACACTTCACATCACTCAGGCTATGTGCTAAAGTATTATCTTCTCAGATATGTCTTCATGGACTAATCCATTTAAAATAGCACCCCTAAATCACTATCTTCTACATCTTCTTACTATGCTTTATTTTCCTCATATCACTATGGAAAGTTACATTATTTGTTTGGTTACTTGTTTATTTTGCCTTTCCCCACTGGAATGTAAAGTTCAAGGGGGCAGAGATTTACCTCTGTATTTACTATTATATTCCTAGTACCTAGAACTGTACCTGGCACATAATAAGCACTCAATGAGCCTTTGTGAATGAATGGATGTAGAAAAGCATAGATCGTGTGGTGCAGGCTAGATATTCAGAGATAGGTATTCAGAGATGTTTCCAATATATGACTTAGGTATCTGTACCTTTCCTGTTTACAGTATATCAATTAAAGACATGATTATTGAACTTGTAGATGAAAATATCTAGGTAGAATAATTAAAGCATGGATATTAACCAAGATTTCAAATATCTCAAAAGATTCACCATACAAATGCAGCAAGATGAAGTTTGACAGGGCAAAACTGTAAGTCTTGCTTTTAGGTTTACAGAAATCAGTTGCACAAGTACAGAATGGGCAATAAATATCTAAGTTGGAAAAAGTTTATTTAAAAAATTCATAAATTCAATATACATTGGTATAACATAGCTGTTAAGCAAGATAATTTATATTTAAACTATAATAAATTGATAAAAAGTTAGCTTCTGAATCAAGAGAGTTTGAGAGTCCTGCTAGTCTATACCCTAGTCAGACCACATTTACTCGGTTCTGTTTATTATCCTTATTTTGGAAAAAAAAATACACAAATGGCTACATTGAGAGAAGAGAAACCAGGAATGATGAGGCATCCACAAAATATAAGATATGAGGCAAGGCTCCGGTAAGTGATGATGCTTAGCTTAAGGAGATGACCTTGCAAAGATATAACTATGTTCAAATATTTGAAAAGCTACTGAGGAAAAGACAGATGTGACTTACTGTATGGTTCTCTAGAATGGGCAGAACCACCACCCCCCCCAACTCCTCAAAAAAAGATAACTGACAGATAAGTTGCGGCTTAAAATTCAAGTGTTCAAAAATGATAGGGACTCTTCTGTAAACACAAAAGGCATCAATCACTGTGAACGTTCAAATATAATGACTGTCAATTAGGAATGCAGGCTTATCTATATTGAGTGATTGCTAAAGTTCATTTCAACATGGAGTTTACTAATTTTTGGATCATGTCAGATGGGAGGTGGGAAAATTTCTTAAGGGAAAAGACGACTTTGGGCTTTTGGGATTTGGTTTGGTGGAGCTGAATGGGAGGAAACTTCTAGGTTAGTATACCACTAATGAAAGACAGTCAAGTTACTGTTCTCCTATTCCTCCTATTTTCATTATATTGAATATAAATAAAGCATTTCACAGTGCATTTTGAATAAGCATAGAACTGCATACCCCAAAGAAGGTGCTCCCAACTTTCGTTTTTTCCTGTTTAATTTTTCTCATTAATAAGGAATTCATTTTCAAGTTCATTTTAACAAAGTTAACCATTTATTGATATATGTGAGACCTGCTTAGATAAACTCAGAACATTATTATAACATTGAATTACTAGGTTTACAAAACTAACTTCCAATCTATTTAAAATTAGGCTAATTTGTCTGGTAAAACTGATTTTTATTAACCTGAGGCTCTGTTTTGTTTGTAGATTATTAAGGCTCTTTTCTTCACTTTCACTTTTATCCTGTCCATTTTTTTTCTTTTTTTTTCCACTTTTTAAAAATTTTTAATTATTATGGATACATAATAGTTGTATGTCTTTATGGGGTACATGTGTTGTATACCCATATCATGCCTACTTTTTAGGCATTTTGCAGCTGATTAACGTCTTCATTCAAAGTTGTGCACCAAAAAGTTGATGAGAAAACTAAAACTAAGTGTTGTCTCTTTAAATTATCCTGATTCAAAGCATGAGAGAAATAATTTCAAAATGAAAATGCAATGTTAAATTTACAGGTTCTCAGTGGATTTCGATTATTCATGACAGCCTTGAACTTAGTATTTTAGCTAGTTAAAAAGATGCTATTTTAAGGAACTTTCTTCATCTTACTTTGGCCAAGTCAGAGTAAACTCCTTGGTGGAAAACCCCCTCTAATCATTAGTATACACTCTCCTACTCTAATGTTTCTATAAATGACTTCTGCAGAACATTAAATTTCTAGTTTTTGATTTGTTTATTAAGGTACTTCATTCTACAGAAAATGTATTAATGACACTTGTTCACGTAACGAATTTATGAAATCAAACTGATTTCTGAGCTCCACTGTGGTTTTTGTGATGTGATATATTACTAATATTTCTGCTTTTTTTCTACTTAAACTAAGTGAATGATTCTCATAATCTTTTGCCTGGACCAGCAGCATCAACATAACTTGAGACCTTGTTGGAAATGCAAAATATTGAGCCCTACCTACAGATTCAGCAATTATGAGGGAAGAGACTAGAAATTTGTGTTTTAGCAAGTCATCCAGGAAATTCTGATATATGATAAAGATTGAGAAAAACTATATAAAGCTGTAACTATAAGAGAGGAATAATGGAGGCAGTTTCATTCCACAAATATTTATTTAGCTTGTGCTGTGTGCTTGGAACACAGAACTTACTAAAACATGATTTTTGTTCTTGAAATATTCATAGTCTAGTAGAGCAGTCACAGACGTAAAGAAAAAAAATTCAAAATATTATGATAGTCCTTAGACTTGGGGTAGAGATCTGGGTTGAATGGATCTAGAGAAATTAAGGCTGTGAATATGAATGACTGGCTTTTGCAGAGTAGGGTATTATTTCTGACATATCAAGCGCTATATTTCTGATGTGGCTCCAAATGCTTCCCGTGTAGTCATGTTATTGATGCCAGGATAAAGTGAGAAAGCAGAGCCTCAATTATTCTAATTATCAGTTGTATAATAGCAAACTCCAAAACAACCTATTTTGTATATATCCAGAAAGAATTCTACTTATATATTTCTCTCTTGAGTAAATGGCGAAATGTATTAATGTTTCTCTAATTCTATATTGAAATTTATTTATACCATTTTACCAAATATCTAGGGGACCTACATATTAACACTGATTGACTTCTGGAAGCATCTTGAATCCTATTGCTATGAGAAAGGAAGTTTACTATTTGGCATTTGCTTTTCCTTAAATTTTAAAGCGATAATCATTTGGGGGATTGGAGATACATTTGATAATATGGGAAAGCCATGGATCCTTTATCCAGAAACATATACACATATAAATTGCATACTTATTATGAGTGGAGTCCATGGATTGATTCCTTTTAGATCATTTGTGAACTTGCTGGAATGGGTATATCCTAGGTAAATAACTATCCTGTTAAATGATATTAGATGATATACAAAGTGAATTATTTGGTCATGAGAGTGTTAGTAGTCCAGAAAAGTTGTCTGAAAAGTGGTTAGTTACTTATTTAGCACTATGAAATGTGGGCCATCCAGGAATGCTTGAAATCAATATCCTCTTTAATCCACACAAATATATCAATGAGGCATATTCTAGTTTGTTCTGAATGCTCATTGATCCCTGGGGAAACTAATATATCTGAGGAGCTGAGAAGACCAGTAGTCTTCGGTTCAAATCAAGGGAGGTACATTGAGAATATCTTTGCCCAAACGAGCAAAGTGTATTTGAGGAAGCAACCAGATGCATTTTTTATCATCCTTGTTGTTATAAAAGAAGAAAGGAAAAAAAAGAACAAACTAATTATGCTAAACCAATACTTGGTATGCAAGGAGTGTTGGGGAAGAAAAACCTTTTGAGCTCTTAAGAATTCAGAGTCATTTGACAAACTACTCTGAACTTAAAATATGAAAGATTAAAATGGCTATTTTTGAAGTAAATTGAGTAAGAGAAAAGACTATCTCATTTTTGCATCATTTTCACATCACTTTTTATGGATAAGGAAAATAAAGGACAAGGAAGCAAAGTGAATTACCTAAGGTCAATGGATCAGTAATTTGCTAAATGATACACTTTTGATCAAATAGAGTTGGTGATCACTTGAAAGTGACAATTAACATAGTCATTTTCAATTGTAGATAGTGGATGAAGGTTGAAGAGCCAAAGTTTGGCAAGGCAAGTTAGGGATTGAAGGACTGAGTCTAAGTCAAGGTGGAACCAATGATCTGAAACTATGTGAATAGACCAAAGTAGGTGTGTACCGAATGACCCACAGAGTCAGTGAAGCCCAAATTACAGGTAGTTGGGTAAAACATAAAAGGTCATACATGTAGCAAAAGTCATAGCAGATAAGATTATGGATCCAGAGGTGTTCAGACTGGGCTACAGAAATCAAGAACTAGTTAAAGAGAGTAAGTATCAGAAAACAGACAAAATGTTGGGAAAACAGCATTTAGGATCTAAGTTGGCAGGTAAAAAATCAGGCAGATGCAAATACAAAGGTCAAGTTAAAAAGAACGAAGCCAGAGACCAAACAAGATAAATTCAGGCCAAGCCAGTTTGATTTATTAATCAAGAAAGTGAATGGTTGGTTTGGGAGTCAAGGCAAATCAAGAAAAAGGGAAGTCACAGAATCTTAAAGCAAGAGCATGCATAGGTGAAAGGACATATATAAATGCCAGGGTGGATCCTGATAAATGAGGGTGATTTTCGGTCTTGGGTTTGAGATTTAATAATCCTGGTGTGGCCAGACTGGGTACAAGTAATTGGGAATACCTCTCTGACATGAATTTTTTATGGGTAGAAAAGTAGTAGCTTCTGGCAGTCAGAGTCCAAAAACAAAACCCAGAGGAAAATATGATGAGTTTTGAATGTTACAAGAGTTTTTAAGATAACATCTTTCTTTCAAACTTAAATGAGTATCATTGCTTCCATTAGAGTAAATTTCCTAAATGACACACAGCAAAATTATTTAGTAATGAAATTTTCATGATTCCTTTTCAAAAGTTGATACTGTATTATACTACCAGCTTGCATTACACACACTGCGTAAAAATGTTATATCATCATTTTATAAGCTTGCCATAAAAACTTATTTTAATTCTTATTATTTTTCTTCAACAAATATCCCAAATCAGCTTCAGAGTATCGATCACGTTGTGTTGTCTGGATTCATATTCCTTTTTTGATTTCTGTAATTGAATTCCATTTCATCGTTTCAAATTTAGTTGGTGACACAATGCATAGGCAAGGGGCTATAATGAGCTGGTTTGAGCTGTGTGGCAATATAACCCACTCTTTTCCCAATTGGCGTGATATGTCAGAGCCTTCTATAGGTTCTAAAAATCTAAATCTACAGTGTTAGCAGTATAGTTTTCTAATTAGGATTCAGCAATTAGGATGACAAGAGCCATTTTCTTAACATTTAACATTTTCAATTGGCAATATAGCCTGTAGTTATGCACAGTTGGTTCTTATGGTAACCCACCACTGTTTTTGTCCTTCATAACGGGGGCTTTAGCAGTAAGATCTCATGTAGCAATTTCAAAAGCACAGTTCTTTGCATCTTTAAAAACTGGAAAATCTGCTACTTTGCATGAGTTTACCTGCCATGTTAATTGCTTTAAGTTTTGAGTATTAATGTAGAGTCTTTTACATCACTCCCTCCCTACAGCCTTTCTTCCATCACCAAAAGCATTATATCCAAAGGTATTTGATAATTGTAAAAGTAAATATGTTAAATATTATTCCTTGGAATAAGTGGGTGGAAAGAGAAATAGGTGAACAGTGGCAGTGGTGTCCTGGAGTCTGACAACATTTGCTCAGGAGAGGTGATTATGGTATTGTGTTCATCTCTTCCCAACTCTGTGTTCAGTGACCTCACCCTGGTAACTTAAAATCAGCCATGGTGGAGGTAGTAACAAGGTGAAAATCGGCAAATGGTACAAATCAGGGCTTCCCCCTCACCAGAGAGCCAATTGTTAAACATTTACCAGCACACTACTGAAGGTGTGTGAAAACAGAGTATGAAAACAGATTATAGAGAAGCATTTTGAAGTTAACTGGGAATGATTGTTTAAGTTTAATTTGGTTACTATTAAAATATGAGGTAGAGCTGAAAAATGAGTCTGTGTTTGGAAGGAATGAAAACATTACACTGTGTATGTGCCTAAAAAATTTACTTTTTAAATTGAGAGTAGAATAATTTATATGGCAAGTGTATTGAATCCAATTTGCTCTTTTGGAATATTGTTATGGTAAGCTATTTGGTAATAATAATAATTTACCCTATCCTAAGTGTTACCTCTTACTTTACAAAAAATAATAGAAAGCATTCTTAAGTAACGTGAAGCCAAGGATAGGTATATCTTTTAAGGAAGTTGATTTGAGGTGGGTAATGGCAAAAGATGTTGGTCAAGGGAGTTTTAAATCTAAACTGGGCCTGACAAGGACTGCATCAAATAGGTCAGTGTTCTGACTGAAAGTTTAAAGCAAGACTTGAACTCATTGATCAGATATGGAGGCAAGATATGCAGAAACAGAAGGTAGATGCTGAAATAATGTGTGAAATATTATGGAACTGAAATTAATACTCGTACAAAATGGGTGTTAAGACTGCAACAGAAATCAGTGTATTGAAGAGATATGTGCCTTTCCACGTTTATTCACAATAGCCAAGATATGGAATCAACCTAAGTGTCCAACAGTGGATTAACAGATAAAGCAAAGTTTATACATATTCACAGTATAATAATATTCAGCCACAAAAAAGAATGAAATCCTGTCATTTGCAACAACATAGATGGAACTCGAGTACGTTATGTTAAGTGAAATAAGCCAGGCACAGAAAGACAAATATCATGTATTCTTACTTATATGCAGAAGCTGAAAAATTGATCTCATGGTAGTAGAGAGTAGAATGATTGTTATCAGAGGCTCATAAGGAGGGATAAAGAGGGATTGGTTATGGGTACAAAAATATAGTTAGAGGGAATAAGATCAAGTGTTTGGTAGCACATAAGAGCGACTATAGCTAACAATAATTTACTATATATTTCAAAATAACTAGAGGAGTGGATTTGGAATGTTCCCAATACAAAGAAATGATAAATGGTTGAGGTGATGTATAACCCAATTACCCTGA